>NC_063193.1:19686542-19771542 GCF_017589495.1 Alosa alosa | reverse complement strand
GCGTGCGTGCGATGCGCTCACTCGCTCCATAATTAAGAGCTGCTCTGCGGCGGCCGATGTACAGGATTAGATTTAGATAAGCGATCTGGACCAGGGCCCCAGCCCGCAGCCAACAGCCAACAGCCAGCAGCCAGCCTGAGCAGCCCTCGGCAGCCTCTGCAAGCCGACTCGAGCTGCTCTCATGTTCCCCATTCACACTAACGAGCCCCGAATCCCACCGGATCGGAGGAGCAGAAGGCTCCGAGCATCTCGGCCTCTGTGCCTCGAGCGCCCCTCTCCAGCATAGAGGAGCTAGCGCCCAGTCTCTAGGAATAAGGAGAAATCGGGAGAGATGGGAGATGATGGAAATTAAGTGGAGTAGGGATGTAACGGTATGAAAATTTAACCTCACGGTTATACCAAAATTATCACGGTTTTCGGTATTATCACGGTATTTCTAAAAGTGTGTTCAATATGTTCAGAAAGCACTGATAGGCCTACATAAGCTGAAATAGTTTCAAAAAGTGTCCCGTTTTTCTTCATGTTTAATTGGCTATGTGCTTATAGCTTAACTTACCCTACCATAACTTGACGTTTGCTATTTCTGTTATTTGGATGCAATGAGTGAGACCAAAGTAGGCGTTCAAAATGAAACTTTAGGCTACTGTATTCTCCTGATAACGTGAGTGGAATGGATTTAATGTGGACGCGAACATAAAAAGATGCAGAGTGGCTACATGATACAGTGCACATTTTGCGGTAAAAAAGTTCCGCCTTTTAAAATCAGGTGTAGCCTAATCCATATCGTAGTTAAAACCATCAATTAGACAACAGAATCAGTAGGGTACCAGTTTTGTTCCATTGTACCAGGCCTACTGTATGTCAAAAGCAGGCTCGGATGAAGCTGGGAAGGATTAAACACACGGTTTCCACACCGCGGTAATCAACAGTGATAATCATGATGTTTGAAATGAAAACGGTAATTATTATCGTCAACATTTTTATCGCGGTTTACCATTATACCGGTAATCGTTACAGCCCTAAAGTGGAGAGTGGGAGACGGGCGCTGAGAGGGTGGCCGTCGGCACAGGAAAGGGTTAATGAGAGAGCTCTGGACACAAAGCGACTGAGAGGGGAACTGTGAAAGAAAGGTACCATAAAACTAGTCATCAGTGTGTCTCTGAAACATCCATGCTGGTCTTAAGAGAGACGGGCCTTAACAACATGAAAATGTCTCCTGTGTGTTTTTTTTTGTCAGAGGGGGGCTTTTAAGTTGCAGGAGGGTGGGATTTCTTTGGTGCCTTTGTACGCATGATAAAAGGCTCTGCCATCCAAAGATAGACACGAGTGTGCTTTGCTCGGAGAGAATCGCCACCAACACCACCGCCATGGTGGCACTATCCTGGCGCTTTTAGTCCCCGTCGTTTTAGCGCCCCGACTCTTGCCATGCCTTGTCTGCCCATTTTCTCTCTCTCTCTCTCTCTCTCTCTCTCTCTCTGTCTTGCTCTCAATTCTCCTCTTCGTTGTCCTCCTCCTCCTCCTCCTCGTAGCAGCTTGCCTTTGCAAAAACCGTGCACAGTTTGCCCATGATAAGTTTGTCAAGGTAACGTCTGCGTTTTCCAAAGCAGTGACAGAAGGCCGGCGTCCCAGCGGACGCGTCCGGCTGCAGGGAGCCCGCGGGGTGTTTCGCCGCCGCTAGCAGAAGGTGAGAGAGAGAGAGAGAGAGAGAGAGAGAGAGAGAGAGAGGAGAGAGAGACCGGACAGACAGACAGAGAGTCGGTCCAGCAAGCCACCACGATCCTTCAGGCCCCCGGCAACAGAATGGTCAGGCAGCACCTTGCTGCGGACAGATGGTCAGAGAGGCAGGAACACTGCGACACAATAAAGAAGTTCATAAATAATTATCAAGGCGACAAAAAAAGAAACAAAGCAAGGAAGAGAGGAAGAAAGGGAAGATGGCAAGAGATGGAAATGATATCCAGTATGCGCTGGAGATCAAGACGTTCCTGTGCTGTGGCATCTTACCAGCGGGGGGGGTGTTGGGCATCTTGTGAGGCAGAAAGAGAGAGGGAGAGTGAGGAGAATAACAAAAAACTCTGCCTTGCAGTCTCTCGACATCTTTGTAGTGTATTTTGATGAGGATTAGATAATTGTTGTTGATTGTATCGTTTGACCCGCTGCCTCACTGCGCCATCAGTGAATTGGCTGCCCTTCAAAGCACGGAGGGGGAGGGAGGGGTGAAGTGGCCTTAAGTAGGGCTTTGTGGATGGAAAGACGGCATGTGTGAACTACGCCGTTTACCTCACATTCCGGGACTGCTCTGAGGGGCCAAGCGAAAGTATAGGCAAATGGGAATCACACTCTTTAGCATTTTGAGATCACCAGCTCATCTGTGCATTTCATTACTTACAGTACAGTAGGCATGCGTGACTGCCTGTGAACTTGGCACACTCTCTCTTATACTTTTACACACACACACACACACACACACACACACACACACAGCGTCTGCCATGGCACACAGGAATAATATTTTATTCTGGATGAAGAGAGCATATATTGCATCTTGCAGAAAAAACAGAGGCCATACCTATCCATCCACCCTGTCACCTCTGTGACCAGTAATAAAGGAGGACTTATTTTTTTGAGGGGAGTATTTACACTTTAATCAGGAACACTTGATGCAGTCATACTTTATAGGGAGATTGTTTGGATTTTAGTGGGGGGGGGGGGTGTCATTCCATCCGTACAGTAAGAAATGCCAGCCTGCACCTAACCCTTTGTGATTTATGAGCACTTTTGTCTCAAAGTGTGGTGTGCACAAACTTTAGCATTAGCAAAAAGCCACTTTAGAGGACCAAGCTGTTCCGGACTTGTAAATGAGGATCCCCCAACGCACACACAGTGGGTGCCAAATTTGCTGAAAGATGGTCGCAGTAAAACCAGTGACATTTATCACCCTCCTCTGGTCTATGCATTCAGCTTTATCAGCTTTATCAGCACAGCGTATTGTGTGTACCTATAGGGCTACATTTAGGACCTCGTTTACAATGGCATTTGCATTAGGGAATCATGAATGTGTTTTCCTCGTCTTTTAAGTTTCCATATTAAACTGCTAGAGAATGTAGCAGTGCTTGCAGGTCAGAGTCCAGCCAAGACGAGTCGGTACAACGCTGTCCTTACAATGATGAGGAAGTACACTGACATTTACTTATTGAGCAGGCACTCTATCCAGAACTAAGTGCAGTGCAGGTACACGCACGACTGTGGTGTTCTCAGCAAATTGTTCCATCAATTTCTCTACAGGAACACCACAACAAATATTTCTCTCAAAGATTTTCCAGTAGGTATTGTCAGTGGCGATGTAGAACTAATGTAATTGAAAATCTACCATTTCCTGGTCGTGAAGCTAGGCTCTTGAGTTTTTGTAAAGAGGGATTGCTGTTGGATATTTTCTTTGCCACTGTGTTATTGAACATCCAATATACCGGTAATGGAAGGGCTAATGTCTCCATGTGGTTTCAGATCCTTTTCACGAGTCACGCTCGCCTTGTAGGCTCAGCGCCGGTCTGCCATATCCATGGAACCGGCACTATGAAATATTTACTCTTGTGGTGGTTTAATGGAATTGCTGTTTGAACATTCCATCTGACGGGAGGACTAAAGTCATGCACAGTGGCAGTGATAGTGCTAGTGCTAGCACGTCCTCTCCCGCATGCTCATATTAAAACCTGGCACCGATCAGCGGTCGTACAGGCACTCTCTCTCTCTCGCCGCATTTGTGCGCAAGTCCCTGCGCTCTCCCTCCATGACTTGGCATGGTTTCTCCTCAGGCCGTGGTATTTCTATCTATTCCCCGCGGTGCCCTGTCTTAGTGGTTCTAGTTTCACACCATTACTCGGGTTGGCGCATGGACTCCCAGTCCTCCTGAAAAACCTGGCCCAGTTTGCACTTTTGTTCTTACTCTTTTCACCGTTTGTCTCATGTACACACACACACACACACACACGTGTGTGTACACCATATACTGTATGTGTATAATCAATGCGCGCATACAGCAACATACATTACAGGGTGTTGGTTCTTTTATTCTGAGAGGACTGTGTTGTCTCTTTGTTGTGTGTAACATTAGAAACTTGTCCAGTGACTCTCACCAATTTACTTTGTGACAGTTTGGTGTCAGAAGGTGTCTGAATGTCCTCTGCATGATTGATTACAGGGGATTCACAGTTTCTTTAGCATTTCTAAAAATATCACAGGCGTTTTGTAAAGGCGGTAAAATGACTTGCCCTGGTCACTTCAGGCTAACGAGTTTTGACTAAAAACGGTAAAATCAAACTTTCTCAAAACACATCCGAATGACATGATTTTGATGTCAACTCAACGTATGTACTCCCAATCATCCGTAAATTGATCTAAAGTGCATTTTACTCCGGATAATTCCTTTAATTCACACAAACCCAGTCATCACATTAATTCTCCCATGTCCTCATGTGTTTTGTTTGGCTTGTCTCAGTTCTTTGTTTATTTATTTATTTGTTTGTTTGTTTTCTCCATCATCCATTTGATGTCCACCATGTTCATCTCTATCCCCTTGTTTGTTTGTTTTTCGCCCCCTTTCATCCTCCTCTCCTACGGCGCAGTGACCACCAGCATCGTCTGAAGGAGACGGCGTGCAGGTAGGGGGTCTCTCTCTGTGTTCGGCAGCCCGTCTGATTCTTTTCAAAGCTGGCTGCTTTTCCCCACAATCTTCCCTCCAATCGCCTCCCTCCAGCCCCCACCCCTTCCCCCCAAGCACCAAATCTCCATTCCCCCTGCTAATTAGGGAACATGGGTCCGCTTTTAAAAAATTGCACCAACAAACAGCCACGAACAGCGTATATATAATTTGCTCTGTTTCCAACGTGGCAACGTGTTGATTGCCGCTTTTCAAATCCTTTACCTGATTAAAACATGAATTCAATCTGCTCAATCAGCGGTGGTGGTGATTGCTGGCTAACAGCTTGATGGGTTGTGACAGTCTGATTCCATTAATCAGCAAGAGGGTGAGCCTGGACTGTTTTTTTTGTCTAATGATTTCTTTTCACTGGTCACGAGCCCTCATTATCTTCCTTATCTACAGTGAAAATATTTGTTGTTATGTTATGTCTTGTTGTTATAGATAGATCAATAGATAGATAGATACTTTATTGATCCCCAGGGGAAATTCAAGGTCTCAGTAGCATACAGACAGCACACACACATTCACTACAGCAGAAAATGTAATTAAAAGTATATAATATAAAAACACAACTAAGGACAGTAGTAGATAAAGAATATACTAAAATACAAATTATACTAACTAACACTTAATCTAAATCAATTCTAAAAACAGTATCCACATAGTGGTGATTAATCAATCAAGAGGCGCTTGCAATGACTGAGGCAGGGACTGAGCCTGTGATTCTCTGTGCATAGTAAGGTAAGGTAAGGTGCTCTGTGTGAGTGAGTGTCACGGTGATAGTGCAATAGTGATAGTGGTCATGGTGATAGTGCAAATTAGTAAGTGCAACAGTGCAAGAATAAGTCTATATATCTATATATATATATAACTATTTTAAGAAAAGATATGTGTGGCCACAGTTCGGCTGTGGCATGGAGGGAGGGGTTATGCATATGTGCTAATGTGCTAATATAGCACGCAAACAGTGAGACAGAAAGACAGTGGTAAAAAGTGGCTAGTGGACAGACAGTATCCAAACATGGAGGGGGTGAAGAGGCAGACAGACTATGCAGAGAAGTGTTATGGTATGTCTTAAGTCCAGTTTTAGACATCTTGACAAACATTGGATTTGTCCTCATTGGATGTCTTAAATACAGTTTAGTTTTGGACATCTTGACAAACATTGTATTTGTGGATCTGTTACTCCCTATGAATGGGTATGAACAGAAGTTCTCGATGGTTCCCATTTTCCATTATGCAGTGATACGCGTAGTGCTAGTAGTTCTCAGTTCTAGTGTTTTTTAGGATGAAGGAAGGTGTCCTTCTCACACACACACAGCCTACACACTGAGTGCAAAACACTGCAAAACACCCAACGAGCCCTTAAGATGTTTATCTTTGTTGTGATAGTGGTTTCCCTATTTTTCTTTCCTTTCGAGTGTACTTCACCATTTTTTTTGCAATCTGAATACTCTCTGCTTTTAGGCTGAAAGCCGTGGGGATGGTGCATTAGCCTCCTCTGGAGGGGGTCGGCCCTTGTGAGCGCCCGTTTCTAGGTTTCCAGATCTTTCCGTCACTCCTGCGGTGAAGGTGAAGGGCGGCGTTGGCGTAAGGCGCATGTGAGGTCTTGCTCTCACCCTGCCGACGCCGCGGTAACCTAAAGCCATTAATGAAGTCGCCATCTGTTTCATTAATTCACCCAAAAGGCCCCCACTGGTCCATTTCACAGAAAGCACCTTTGCCAAGGTCCTGCCTTTTACATCTATTGATTCACATTGTTTTGCCCCACCTCCATCCACTCCCTTGGCACAGCACAGGTAAAGAACAACAACAAGCAACAACACTAGGGTAAATCGATGGTGTAATGGGGGTAACACTGACACCCACACATGTCACGCTGAAGGGCAGGTATCTCGGCGTCGCCGTGGTGACACCTGAGCTCCGCCTGCTCTGTCCCTGTGAAATCCACTGTAAGCTCTTGCGTCAACTCCGAGTGCGAGACATCAAAAACAAAAAAGCTGTCTGCACCCCCCCCCTTCTCGGTTGTGCATTTTTTGTTTTTGTTTATTTATTTATTGGGGGGGTGGAAGACTTGTCAATGGGTGGTGTAAACATTAGTGACATGATGTGAAAGTGCAAGAGATGAAGTGGGGGAAGGTGGCAGCCACGTGAAGCCTACAGAAAGGATTTCAATCTGCTCTTTTCTTCCATGAATGTCAGTGTCAAGGTTAGGTGGCACCTCGCCATCCGTTTTGATGGCCCAAGAATGCTTAGAGATTCTGGGGAGAGGACAAACACAGATTCACTGCCGCATTGTGGAGAATGGAGTACTGAAGCATGTGGATTTGGTGTGCAGTTGCTGTAAGCCCCTTGGTTCAGCACAGAGCTCAAAGAATGACCCGAGAGAGAATTGTAAATTCAGTCAACAGGGGAGTTCTGACCTGTATACAAATGCGTGTCTAAAAGGGGAAAAAAAATGAACAGTCATAAATTAGTCAAAACAACCACTCGGAAATACCAAAGTGATGCTGAGGGAAATATGTCTCTCGACAGTTTCCAGGGAAACAGCCTCATTAACTTGATAGATGGTCCATGTGTTCTCACTCAGAGAGTGTATATTGCTCTCACTGCTGATTTCTACGGAGATACGCATCTACCCGTCCCGCTTAATATTGAGAATGTCTGAAAAACGGACATTTTCCCATTATGAGAGCAAATGAGCTATCGCTAACGCTAATAATTCTTCCCATCTTTGAAATGGCTCCTGTTTAGTTTAGTTTCTTTCTGGTATCAGCTTATCAGTCCTGAGTATTTGTGCACAATCTGACTGGCAGCCAGGGCCAGTGTGTGTGTGTGTGTATGTGTGTGTAAAGTTTTGCCTAACATCTCATTTCCCCATAAACAACCCTGCCCCTGACGACACTCAAAGCCTGCCAAGTGGCTCTCTCTGATCCTTCAGAATGCTTGTTTCCCCTGTCGTCAAGGCTACAGGTGGAGTGGGAGTCGGCCAGCGACTGGTGGTTGGGGCCGAGGGCGGTGAGGGTGGCAGGAGCAGAAGGTGGGGTGGGAAATGGGTGGGGGTTGTTGGAGCAGTGAGGGGGTGTCTGCTGTCTGGTTTGCTGAACTAAAAACTTTGTGACTGACAGACAATGTGATGGATTATTAAGCAGCCTGCAGGGCACTGTCTATTCCTGGAGTGCTTAGTTAAGGGTTGTAACGGCCAGGCCCTGTTTGAGCAGAGCACAGCAGAGCTGAGCAGAGTGAGTGAAGGGGCTTCAGCTGATGAGGACACATCCACCATCACTGCTGCTTACGTGTCTGTCTGGCCTCATATCTGCCCCTCTACCTATCTCTATTTGTCTCTTTATTTCCACATCTCCATTTCTTCCTTTACTCTCTCTCTCTCTCTGCATATGTAGATCTATAGAAAGAGTCAGGGCACAAGTGCTTTTTCTTCTCTGCAGAGAGGAGGAATGAAAAGTGCACTGCATTGATCATTCAAGCGACACCCTTACGAGTAATTGATTTGATGTGGGTTGTTAAGATTGGCCACTCTACCACAATCCAATAAAATGAGCAACAGAAGGAGAGAGCCGGGGTAGAAAAAGACACGATGGGAGAGTGTGTGAGTGTGTGTGTGTGTGTGTGTGTGTGTGTGTGTGTGTGTGTGTGTGTGTGTGTGTATGTGTATGTATGGGAGAAACCAAAGATAGTGTAAAAAGCTGTGAATCTGATTGTTAAAAATCATACCCCCGGGCCGATCCTCTTCTACCTCCTTATTGCGAGTGTAGTCTGCAGACAAGTGAAGCGGTTAGGTGTTGCTGGGTCAGGGCCTCGGGGTGCGTTTCCCATTTCGGCTGTCTGCTGGAGAGATGCACTTACAGTGCACACAGACTCAATGCAAGCCACTCATGTGGGTGAGCTAATTAGGCAAAATTGGAAATCTCAACTTCAGTGGTACTTAAATGCGTGTTCCTGTGGATTACTGACTCATTAAGCAATCATTCTTAATCAACAGCGTTCAATGGATGACTGGGAAGGAGCTTAATTACGACATTTGTAAGAGAAAAGAACGGCTCATTTAGACAAAAAAGTGGTGAAGGGGAAGGCATGCCCCCCATCCTTGTTACCAGTGAACAAAACTGGTGATCCAGCATACGGCATGCGAGGATGAGGATGAAGATGAGGATGTGGATGTGGTAGTGATCGTAGACAGCCTCTGCAGCGTGACGCTGCCCCACGAGCAGACGCTGCCCCACGAGCAGACGCAGCGCAGCATGACAAGGGGCTTTATATCCACACGCACATATTACTGCTACGCCGCGTTTCCCCGGGAATCTGTCCTAGTTGCTCCTAGCAGCAGCTCGATGAGCTCGAAGTGTGGCAGTTGGAGCTTTTTCAGACGAGCCGGCGAGCAAGGGACACCTGCCTCCATATGGGTCCCATTTAAGGCCCATCTGGGCCCCGCTCGCTGTCCACTGCGAAGATGTTGAAATCTCCGGCTTCCATCTCCGTCACGCGGGTCGCCCCGCTCTCTTGCCGGGGCCGCTCTAATCCCCTTCATCTGGACAAGCACACGCGTCAACCTTTATCCACATGGTAGATCCCCTTGGTTACAGATCGAAATGGATATAAATGCATGTTATAAAACACAGATTAAAGTGGCTTTGGAAGCAGATTCTCTATATATACACACACGGATAAATATGTAGTACATTGGGGTGGGTAAGGGGTGGAGAGAAAGTACACATACAGTACACACTCACGCACACACACCTTTATTGGCACAGGCTGCATCAAACGAAGGGCATGGGATCAATGGCCTTCACCTTGAAGCAGCCTCCAGGGAGGTCATATGAGGGACTTATTCTACGGTCTTTCTCTCTCACATACTTCTACTGCACTCCATCACGCTTGCTATTCTCACATGAACCCATTCAGGTATGAAATGGCTTTCATAATAATGTTTAGCGGGGAGCTGCGGGTTTCACAGCACTTTCCGATGACCTGGATCATGTGTGCTAAAGAGGGGAGGAGAGGGGGAGAGATTTGCCTGCCTGGACTGGTGCAGTGGTTGGGTCAAGGGAACTATGGGCAGAGCTCCCTCTAGTGGTGAGGCTTCAGCTCTCCATAAAAAAAAACACCTCATATCTCTCATATCTAAACAGTGTATTCGTCTCTCTGCCTGACTTCCTTTTTCTCCCTAAATGCCCTCCCCTCTCTGTCGCACATAAATGGACTCTCTCTCTCTCTCTCTCTCATACTCTCTCTTTCTTTCTCTCCTTATGTGGTTTCGTAAAGGTAATGTGAGGCGGTTTCACTGCGCAAATACCCTCAGAGCATTAACTGTTCATCAGCTTGTATTGTAGGCAATAAATAATTTTGCGACCGTTAAGTCCAGAGAATAAAGGAACACATCTCGCTGTCTCTTTCTGACTATTGACGTAGGTTAGCTCTCGCACAGACACCTTTCAAAAGTCCCTTGAAAGGTCAAAGCTCTCGCGAATGCAATGGCATATTGTTTTGCTCTTAATTAAGGAGAAAAAGCACATTAAAAAGGGACTCGTCAAATGGACCTCAAGTTTTTTTCTTCCACAGCTACTATTCACACAATTAACCACTGCTATTTTACCCCCCACACACACACACACACACACACACACACACACACACACAAAATGAGAACTCATTAGCTTAGACAGACAGAAACCATTTCACATGGAACAAAGTTGATACTCTGCACTTACCATGATAATTTACGACTATGTTCGATGATGGGGCTTCATTTTTTTTTTTTCGAGCGTCTTTTTAATTGAAAAACTAGTGCAATCTGTGCATTCTTCAAAAGGGAGATTTCGAGGTTGTTCATTTGTGAGAATAGGCTGGATTTAGAAATTAATTAGCCTTCCATTATCCTCTGGACGACAGGCAGTAAGTAGCGTGAGTAGGGCAGGGCGGGAAGCTGTGGAGGGCTGCGGAACTGCAGCTGCTCACTCGGCCCTGCCTCGCAGAGCCATGTGAAGCGGCACATGTGACAGGCTCATCATCTCAGGAGCTTTGGACGTAGGCTGTTTTGTCCCGAGACCTTTCTGTGTGTGTGTGTGCGTGAGCATGCAAGTGTGTGTGTGTGTGTGTGTGTGTGTGTTTATACAGGTGGTAGCCTTTCTGAGCTTTTAAAGAGCCCTGGCTGCCAGAGTGGATCATATCAGAGTCCTTCAGCAAACAGGCCAGAGTAAGTCACCCCAGTGCCCTAAGGCGTAAATCTCTCAAGGATACAGGTGCTTGGATCTGGGGTCTCTTGTGATCACGGAGGGACAGACAGACAGACAGGATTCAGATCAGAGGGGGTAGGAAACTCTAGATCAAGCCAGAAAGTATGGGAGGCTTTATGGATATGAAGTGCCCGGTCAAAATCAGAGCGCCATAAGCCAAAGAGGAAAGTGGAGCGCGCGCACACACACATACACACAGAGATGAACTGGTTTTCACAAACATACCCACTCTGAAGAGGCAGGCAGACAAAATATTGTGCTTTGTGTCAGCGACCCAGTAGCCTGGAGAGAAATGTTGTTTAGCCTGATGTTTCTTTTCATGCTATACATAAAACTCCCAAGCCAAAGATATTTACTCACTACTTGATATACCCGTGTTGTGCAATGCAAAAAGCAATTAAAGTGCTGTGCATTGGAGTAGGGCAAAGCGTGGCAAATTAGGCTATCTGATTAGCTGCCAAGCAGTGAAGGACTCAGGGACTGACGATGAAAAAGGAAGAGGAAGTGGAAGATATGACAATTCTGAGCTCATATTTTTTTGCTCATAGGCGATCGACTCTAGAGAGGAGAGGCCCTAAGAACAGATTAAATATGTGCCATATTGTTGCATGGGAAGGCTCGCTCTACAAGATTACACACATGGCAACGCTGCAAATTGCTTTTTTATTGCTGAAGATGGGTTAAAGTTCCAGCACATGACTTTCATTATCTTCCAAATATTTCTCCACGTAATTTACCGCTGTCTCTCACCGGAGTTGATCATACGTACGGCAGATTCGATGTTGTCTACCTTCAGACACAAAAAAAGTAAACACTTAAACACTATAAAGCTTGTTTAACCTCAATTTAGTCTCTTATAGTGCTCATTAAAAGACTTGTTTTTGTGCAGGGAGAGAACTGTCTGCAATACTGCCTTGGAATTATAGGAATAATAGGATTATATACAAAAGGAAGTGAAATTAGTATGACTCTCCCCTTCTGCTTCCTGTAAGTAAATTATGCAGAGGACAGACGGCCTTAAATAGAGGCTAGATGAGTGGTGCCAGCTAACCGATACAGGCGCACTTGCCCAGTCAGCTCTGTGGAGATCGCTCCAAATGTGGCCATTTTGCATGGCAGGGTGTTTCTGTTAGGTGTACAATTATAGCGCTTGGCCTGGGCAGGCAATGTGTGTGTGTGTGTGTGTGTGTGTGTGTGTGTGTGTGTGTGTGTGTGTGTGTGTGTGTGCATATGCACGGGGAGCCTGCCTCGGAGAGCAGCTTGGATTGCGTAAGGACTCGAAGGTTGCCAGTTCACGTGAGCCTCTCAGCCTTCTCGTCCTCAACAGGCCTCCGGGAGGTCAGAGGCGGCCTCTGTGCTAATTGATGCA
Source organism: Alosa alosa (assembly GCF_017589495.1). Lineage (NCBI taxonomy): Eukaryota > Metazoa > Chordata > Actinopteri > Clupeiformes > Clupeidae > Alosa > Alosa alosa. Next base: position 19,759,220 of record NC_063193.1, on the reverse strand, counting down.
CTGGCTGCGTGTGTGTGTGTGTGTGTGTGTGTGATAGAGAGGGAGAGGGGAAAAGAGACACGTGTCCTTAACCTTGTGCTTTGTGTGTCTGATCCTACATATCTAGGTATGACTATGTACAGTATTTCGGCTTTGCATATACAGTACATGCATGTTGTTTTCATGCCCCTGTTTGTAAGGATGACTGTGCACCTGTGTGTATGTGTGTGTTCATGCATGCGGATGTCTTTCATGTGGAGTGTAGCAGGTGTACCCAAAGGGCCTTTCACGAAAACAGGCAGAATAGGCTGGCACAATGCCCAGTGTAGGGGGTATCCATCAACCCCCAACTCCCTTCCATCCCCAACCCCCTGTCCTGCCACACTGAGCAGACTAGTTCAGGGACCGGCTTCTCCACCACTGGACAGATTCAGGACACCTCAGGTTCATTAGTCAAAGCAAAGTAGGGCAGGTGCCGTGCGAGAGCCCAACTTCCTCTCCTCTCCTCTGCTCTCCTCTGGCCTGTCCTCTCCTCTCACGTCTGTCATCTCACCGCTCCTCTCACTGGTCTTTCTCTCTCTCTCCTCCTACATCTCCATCAACTTCCCTCTTCTCTTCTCCACTTCTCTTCTTTTATTCCATAATATTCACAACATTTTCTTTCCCCTCTCCCAGTTTCTTCACCATTCGCTACTCTCCTCTCAATATCTCTCGCCTGTTATCTTTTTTTACACTCCTTCCTCTGTACTTTTTTTTTTTTTAAAAAAAATAATATTCCTCCTGCAGGAACAGCTTGCGAGTTGTGTAACACTAGGAGACAGAGAATACAGTTGTGCTGCTCAGGCAGACACGCAAATGAATGAAGAGCTACAGTACGTGTAGAGGTCCAGAGAAAACACTTAGGTGGGAGGTGAACTATCCCTCCCCATTACAACAAAGTCGCTTAAGATTCTACTCCGTGAGGAAAATTAAACTTGTGTCCTTGGGCAGAGGCTCCTCTTCCACTCCCCACATCCACCCCCCTCCCCCAACTACCACTCCCTCTTTTCCACCTTCGTACTGGGCAGAGCGCCGCCAGGGTGGCATTTGCCATTTTCCGCCACTGCCTCCTGTGTATATTTTAATATTTTATTTTGTGGATGCAGGGATCTAGCCTCTGAATTTGATCTAACACAATTTACTGCAACATTAATGAAAGAAAAGAATACATGAATACTAACAACACTCTCTTTTGGAATGTGCGCACTCTAAATGGCCTTGAGGCAGATAGTAAGAATATTGTGCAGACAAATATGGAAAATGAATATTCAGTGATAACATAAAATCTGATAAGCATAAATTGCCTGTTTTTTTTTTTTTTTTTACCCTTGCCTTATGTGGTCCTGCAGATATGACAGCCCACCCACAGCTTTTTTTATCAGTACTGCTGGAGGAAATGGATCCTCTAATTGTATGCAGTTTGCATGTTGCCAGTATCAAGGGAGGCTGACCTTAAATTCTCTCTCATGAAAGATAGCGCCAGTCGACATTAGCCTAGGTGACCAGAGTGCCAGAACTGCCTTGGTGTCCTGAGGGGTAGACCACTACACTCTGTAATGCATGCCCAAATATGATCAAGCTCAAAAAATTGATGACTCATGGTAGCATTTGGATCCGGCATTGAATTAAGTTGCGAGCTCTACAGCACACAGAATTTATTCAATATTTATTTATTTATTCATATTTATTTATTTATGCTTTTTTTTTTTAAATGCCTGTGCCATATGAAATGAAACCCTCTGTAGTCATAACACAGATGGCTCATTACTTCTGCACTGGTACAAATCTAACTCATTTGAAATATGTCAGGCATGTGGACATCATTGGCTGCCCTGTCCTGCCCCCAAATAAGGTAGGCTGTTAGCAGCTCAAGCCATTGTCATTTGTCATTTGGGTAACACTATTTTTGTCATTAGTGTATCCCTGGGTTTTTTGCGGCAGTATGTTTTTTCAAACTTGACAGCAGAAAATGAGAGCATGGGTAGTGAAAAAGGAGCCAGTGATGTATGGCAACCGGCAGTCAGCTCACACAGAGCACGATCCCGGACAAGCCCCCAACTGCCCATCAGAGCCGTTGCTGCAGCGGCACGGCAGTGGTGGCAGCACCCAGACTCAGGTTGTGCTGTCCACTCCCCCCTGTGCGTCCTGCAGCCCGTCCTGCAGCCGCGCTCCCTCTGCAGGCTGTCATAGAACACAATAGAGGTAATTAATGAGGGCTACGTTTCCCCTCCCCACCACCCCACGCCCCTCTCTCTCTCAAAGCTCAACGGAATTGACACGAGACGGGCAGCCAGGGCCCTGTGCGGCTAAGCCCCAAGGCAAAGCTGACATGAGACGGCCGGCAGGAGGGGCAGGCGTCGTTTGCTTGTCTCACGAGCCTGAGTTGGATGGTCGGCCGGGAGTGACATGTGACAGCTCCGCTCTCACAGCCGTGAAGGACGTGGCCGTTTCATGCTCTTTTTCCCTGTTCGTTTTTCCCTCCCCCTCCCTCATTCCTCTGTGTCTCTCTCTCTCTCTCTCTCTCTCTCTCTCTCTCTTCACTCACTTTCTCTCTGTGTTTCTCCCTCTCCTCTGGAAAGCGTTACACTGATGAAACTGCCAGTGTGAATGCACAATGAGCAACGAGAATTGCTCAGTACAGCTTCAGCCTTTCTCATAGAATTACTCAAAGGAGGCTGAATGCTTTCTAATGGTTCATTGAATTGCAGCAACATGTCTCCGTTTACCTCTGACAGAATGAGAGGTTTTTAACCAGCCAAGCTACAGGATGGTTGTAAAGCAGTGGCAACCATTATTTTATTCAGCAGCAAGAGATTGCATAAGCACTACAGCAAAACATGTATGGTCTTATACAAAGCATGCATCTTAAGCAAGTGTGCATACAAAGAAAGTAAAGTCTAAACTTAATTGTACCCCACAATGCTTCTATTAGTACCTCACAATGCTTCTTATTGTTAGTTTTACACAGTGGCTATTTATGTGCTTCTGATCGACCAACCAACAATCAAGATACTGGCCTGTGTTTGGACCGCAAGTGGGAGGCTGGGATGTAAACAGGAGCTATGCTGGCAGTAACCCTTGCAGGTCTGTAGCCCTTGGTGTGAGCAGTGGAGCAAAGTGAGGGCAGCCCTTTAGCTGGCCATGCACTATTAATGAAAGACCCAGGGCTGCTGCCACGCGGTCTTCTGTCGCTCTCCCCAAAGCCAGACAGATTATGGTGGAAATGGAGTGTGTCGTGAGTGTCGGATAATCGGCTGTTGTGTACCCGTATCCATCAGTTTTACCAGGGGGAATCGATTCAGAATGAAAATGTTACCGCACTGTCTCAGTCTGTTATTTATATATGAGAGAAATTGAACATTCTGAGAGGACCTCTCACTGGTCAAAAAAAAAAAAAAAAAAAGTTGATGAAATCAAGACCGCAGAAGAGTCTAGACTTATATTTGGTGGAGCGAAACTGACACTTGCAATGGGCTTATTAAAAAGTAATTGTAGAAATTGGTTTTGAGACCACCTCATTCCGAAAATTCATGACAAAAGACGCTCATCAGGAATTCAGCCGCATGAGTGACTGAGAGCCACTTGTGTGTCATGTAGTGCCTACGGTCTGGGTTTACCCAGATCACTGCTCCTGGCCGTTATGCTCTGTCCAGCTGTTGACCCCCCCCCTAAAGGCTTAATACACACACACACACACACACACACACACACACACACACACACACACTTCAAAATCCCAAGCCCACGCTTAAGCTCAGCATCGATATCTCAGTCTGATGCTGCAAGCGGTTTGTTCCCCCTGTGCTCCTGTCACACCTGACAGCAACGTCAGGGACCTGCTTGCCGGAGGAGGTCGTCACATCGATTTTCTTTTTTTTTTTTTCTCTTTTTTTTTTTTTGGGAGGGCGATCAGCAAGGCTCTCTGATAACGGGATGAAGGGATGACAGCGCGCCTGGTTCAGCTCTTCTCTGAGGACTGTCACGGTGGATGTCAGAGGAGCTGTGCACAAACACCCAAGCCCTGTGGGCTGTCAGGAGTTCTGGGGCTTGTGAGTCACTTTAAACCTTACAACCCAATCCAACTGTCCTTGCCCCTCCTACAACCCCCCCCACAATACCTAGCCTAGGCTTGATTAGTTGGGATAGAAGGAGACACAATGCTTGAATCACCTAGGGGCTATTCATACACTATGAAGAGAAGTCGATTCGCCCTCTCTCTTTTCTGTCAGGATGGATATCGACTGCTTTTTAAAAGAATAGAAAGAGGCAATGTGCCTGGGCGCTCTTGATTAGGAGCAGCGCGGCTGTTTGTCTGTGCTTTTCGTCACAGTGATTGCACACCATCCAGCCCCTCAGCTACGTCTCACATCCTTTTTCATTATAGCGTGTCAGAACCATGTTTGGTAAGAACTGTCGTGTCGTTGTCGTGGCGGCAACGTTTGTACTCTGAGACGCGGTTTGGAAGCCTCAAATGCCCCCAACCCACCAAAAGTGCCCACAGCAGCAGCTGCTGTTTTTGCGAATGACACACTAGCATCTGTAAGACTGTCAAGAGCCTCTCAAGACATCTACAGATACTATCTGATAGAAACTCCATTTATGAGCACCCGCACTGCTCTTTTCCTCTTTTTTTGGGGATGCCGCACCTCTCTCTTTTTATACGCCTCTTGATATATATTTTCCTTATTGTTTATCCAGGTCTTGTGCTGTCAGGGAGAACAGAGCGGGCTCCGTAAAGCATCTTATCTTCCCCCAAAGCTGACAGCTGTGTGAGGGGAGAAGTAGGCGCAGGCTCTTTGATGTAAGGGGGTGGCTGTTCCGCACATCAAATCTCTGCTCCATCAGGCCTCATCATCAGGCAACAAGCCTCATCTCTTCTCTTCTCTTCTTCTTTCTTTTCTTCTCTTCTACTCTAGTCTTTTCTTCTTCTCTTTTTCTCTTCCTCTTAATGAAGAGACTACAGGAAATTCACTCTGTCTCTCTCTCTCTTTTTCTCTCTCACTATCTCTTTCTGTCTCTCTCTAGCTCTCTCTCTCTCTCTCTCTCTCTCTCTCCTAAGGTTGTCTGCCAGTCACTGTTTTCCTCTCTCACTCTTTCATCCTCTCACTCCTGTTTGGTCTTTACATTTATCTCTGTCTTGTCTGTCACCATATAAAGCTTTCCGTTGCATCTCCCTCTCCCTCTTTCTTATCTTAACGTCTCTCCATCTCTCCCTTAGATCTAGTCCAAATAGGTAGACAGTCACTCCTTCTTTCTTGATACTTGCCTCATCTCTCTCTCTCTCTCTCTCTCTCTCTCTCTCACCACTCTCCTCACCTCTCTCTCTCTCTCTCTCTCTCTCTCTCTCGCCTCACCACTCTCTCTCTCTCTCTCTCTCTCTCTCTCTCTCTCTCTCTCTCTCTCTCTCTCTCTCTCTCTCTCTCTCTCTCTCTCTCTCTCTCTCTCACTCTCTCACCTCTCTCTCTCTCTCTCTCTCTCTCTCTCTCTCTCTCTCTCTCTCTCTCTCTCTCTCTCTCTCTCTTTCCCTCTTTATCTGCCATGCTCCAGTGTTGCATGGCATGGCAGTTTTAAGGGGAATGCCAGTCTGGCGATTATTTGCGTAAGGCCCCATTTGTAGTCTTTACAGGCAGTCTGTGATGTCTGAGTCTGCCTATTCATCTAGTCATACGCTCTTTACTGCGACCCCTCTTTATATGGCTGGTCGTCTAGTACATGCTTTTATCAGAAAACAATTTCCAGCGCAGTGGGCGCAATTTTATGTTTACTGCCGTGATCCACTTCACTTTGTTGTCAAACGGAACCTGCTGGAACAGAACCGTCTCGCCCAGTGGAACGGAGAGGAATGCTGTTGCGGCTCAGACCGTTTTTGACTTCACAGAGTGTCGGACCATGTTGTCCCTCCCCCGCTGTGTGACTTGACTTGACTGACTGAGACATCGGCTGTTTGACATTGCGGAAAGTCGGGGAACCGGTGGCAGATATGCTGTGGCGCGCTCCCCCCCCCCAGTCCTTGAGCTAATAATCCATTCTTTTTTGTGTGTCAAGGTTGTTTGCTTAGAAATTCTCACCGCATTTTCCCCACCCTGCCCCTTAAATGATCTGGCGCCGCCAACGCCGCCGCCTTTGTTCAGCTAGCTGCAAAGGCAAAAGAATTACCCTGCGTTCAAAATCTTTACTGAAGGGCTCTCTCTTCTTTAGTGCTCTTATCTTTTTTCTCTTCTCTTCTCTTCTCTTCTCTTCTCATCTCTTCTCTCTTCTCTTCTCTCTCTCCTCTTGCCACCCTTTTATATCCCCCACACAAAATGCTCTAGAAAGAGAAACAACGTTCTCAGAGCGGCATTTCATCATACACATCTCAGAGTTTGTTCCGGCACAAAACTGAGCGTTTTTCCTATTGAAGTGCGAGTGTTCAACAACCATAACTTATGCATGATTGCGGGAAAAGTAAACAGCCATACATAGTCAGGCCTGCGAGAGAAGCATGTTCTGGATGTGCCAAGAACATTCTTTTTTACCAATTTTATTCTTTTATTTTGCGCAGGGAATTGATGTTTACCAATTTTATTCTTTTATTTTGCGCAGGGAATTGATGTTTGCTCAGGAGTGCCCAATAAGTGTCTACCTCCGCCACCACCACTACCACTACCGCCTCCACCCACAAACCACGGTGCTAAAAAGAACCCCTTGCACATGTAGTATCTGTTGGAGGTTATTTGTGGTGATAAATAACTGAGTGCTGTGGAGTGAAGTACCCATTGTTGGCAGTCATCTATCAGGCAGGCAGGCAGGCAGGCACAGCAGCGGAGAGCAAGAGAGTGGGCACTGCTAGCTCATTCTCATCCCGCCTCTGCTCGCAACAACCACAGGCCTGCCACATTCCACCATCCTGTGTAGGTGTCCTGAAGTGTTCCTGTCAGTAGGAGGGAGGGAAGAAGGGAGGGAGGGAGGGAGGGAGGGTGGCCACTGAGGAGGAACGACTGGATTGAAGGAGAGGGAGTAGGTAGATGATGGTGGTGGTGGCGGCTGAAGGAGGAGGGGTAAACAGGGAGGAGGTAAACGGATGAAAATCTGTCTGCATCCACCCCTGCTTGCATATAATCAGGCGGAAAGGCTTTTAACAGAGCTGTGGCCATTAGCGCGGCGCCGGGATCTTCACAGGCTAATAAAGAGCCGGGTGGTGCGGGGCTGTGCTAAATCACTGTGATTTACTCGGCATCCCCGCCACACTGGCCTCCTGTTTGCACTGGGTGGTCTCCCCGCCTGGATGCTACATGTTTTCGCGTTTGTGTGTGCATGCGCGCAAAAGTAGATATGTGTTCATTTGTGTGTGTGTGTGTGTGTGTGTGTGTGTGTGAATAGATATGGTATGTGTTCATTTGTGTGTGTGTGTGAGAAGAGCAGACCAATTAGTTCCCCAGGGTGGCCAAGATAAACAAAACAAGAAGAGATAAGATTTGAGTTTTAATAACCTGGCCTCCGTGGCCCTGATAGGCAGCTGTACCTGAGACTGCAGGGGTGAGGGCTTGCTCCAGACTAGCCTGCTCCTGTGTTCTCAGCTCTCCAGTGAGTCCGTCTGTGGGGACTTGTAAAAATCGACACGCTGCCCTTTCCCTCTTCACATTCCCAGCCCTCCTGCCCTCCTGCCTGCCTGCCTGCCTGCCATGTATGCGGACCCTGCGTTGCAGGCACGGCTTCTCTCTGCAGCACCTTTACCATCGTGTTACCCTACATGCCTGCCCCAGCCCTTTGTTTGCTCACCTCCGCTCTCTGTCCTCCCTCCCCCACCTCTCCTCTATCCCTCTCCCCTCTCTCTCCCCCCCCTCTCCCTCCCTCTCTTCTCCTCTCGCCATCCCTCTTGTTTGCCCACTCTCTTCATGGGATTAAGAGAAAAGGCATCACACTGTTAACACTTAGCTTTCTGATAAGACCATTTCATCCATATCGCTGATTGATTTAAGATTTTTTTTTCTTTAAAAAAAAACCCCCAAAAAAACGGGCTGCAGTTCTGTTTGATGAGAAGACAGCGTGTGTATATGAAATCACTTGGATTTAATTTCAACTCCCACCTTTGAAGTTATTACATTAGCTCAGCTGTGCTACATTTAATTAACATTCTATTCCCCACTCACAATAGATAAGCATCAGGCATTGCGGAGTTGTTATTGTATTGTATTGTATTACGTCCTGGCTGTCAGGTCCATTATTATTTTATATGGTAAACGATGGGGTTGCATTTTCAGATTGGACAACAAATGGCAAGCCGTTGGTGGTACCCGTGCCAATTGAAATTTTATCAGTGCCCTTGAAAGTACTTGAATTCTCCATCAGTGGCCACATAAATTTGGAATGTATGGCTTTGGCCAGGGCTTTCTCACTTGATTGCTCATACCAAAAACGAATTATTTCAGTTTTTACTAGCAACAAGAGATCTTGAAATTTTCACACAATCAAAACACATTTGCAGATTTGCTCAATTTGCCATGCATATATATTGTGTTTTTTTTATATAAAGAAGCTGCACAATCTGCTTGAAATGTTCCACATTCTGATACTCCCGAATGGTTGTGGAAACCCTGGTGTTGTGTCGACTTCTTGAGACGCGGTGGGTTTAGCTAACAAGCGCTGGCTTGCATAAGAGAAGCAGTGTAGTGTGAAAAGTGAACAGGTGGCTCGGGCTCCGCGGTGTGGCGGTGCGCTCGCGAAGCCTCCTCCCCACAATGTGTGCTGGGCCCCGCGCGGTGCCACAAACAGGAGAGGGAAACAAAAGGAAAAAAAAAGGCAAGGCTCCAGTTGGTTGAAGGACAATCGGGAAGGTTCCAGAAAGCGTGTGGCGGGCGGGCGGGGAAGGGGAGGTTTTGGGAGGGGGGGATGGGCAGAGTTAGAGGCCTTGTTGGAATGGCATGGAATTAAGTAGCTTCGTTTGTCGCCTCATTACAAGGCTAGTCTCTCAGCCAAAAACGCACGCTCACTCTCCTCTCTCTCTCTCTCTCTCTCTCTCTCTCTCTCTCTCTCTCTCTCTCTCTCTCTCTCTCTGGCTGTCTCTCTGTTTCCACAGGCTCCACATCCCGGTCGAGCTCCCGGCCAAAGCAACAGCAGCAGCCACAGCCACAGCAGCAGCAGCGGCAGCCAAAGGGAGCGAAGGGCCCTGCGCCCTCCCAGCGCAGACCTGTATAGTCGCCCACTGCTTCCGGCCGCCTGCGACCCCCCCTGCTGCCCCGGTGGAGTGGGCGGCAGAGAGGGCACTCTCCCCCCAGCAGGGCCGACCCGAAAAGGCACCCTCAGCGACACGGCCACCGACTCCTCCGACAGACCCCCGCGGAAGTGGGACCACCCGTCGGCCAGCCAGATCCCCCGCGCCGTGGCCGGCAGCAGCTCCAGCCTGCCGGCCCGAGCCAGCCCCTCGCGCAGCCAGTCGTCAGACAGCGAGAGGGGCCCGCGAAGCGAGAGGGGGCCGCTGCCGCACCCCACCACCGCCACCATCTCCTCCTCCTCCTCCTCCTCTGCCTCATCCGCGGCGGTGGCGGCGTCCTCGTTTGCGGGGCGTCTGGGGCAGCCCCCCCGCGGGCCTCTCTCGCTTCACATGTACAGCCGCAAGAACGTCTTCCTGCAGCACTCGCTCCACACCTCTGAGCTGCAGGCACTTGCACAGCAAGACGGCTAACACACACACACACACACACACACACACACACACACACACACACACACACACACACACACACACACACACACACACACACACTCGATATGCCAACTTATGTACAAACATATACTGTACATACACACTTACTGTACCTGCCCAGTCATGTGAAAAGACATATGTAAACATGGAAATATGTAACCCTGCAAGGCGAAACCAGTCGCTTTGGTAAAATTTACAAAATGAAGTTATTGTGCTCACATGAACGGCCATAAACTAAGCTTTCCAACGATATGTATATCGAGGGTATTGCAAAAAGTATTGCTAAGATAACCGCATCCAAAGTTGGCATGGTTCTTCCGTCACGATACGCCAGAAGAGGAGAAAATCACCTTTTAAGACAAGTAAATTGTCACGCTAATGTGTTGAATCTTCACCTAAATAAAGTCAGGGTTTAACAGTCAAAAACGTATGTTTTTCCGTGAAATGATATGAGTGATATGAAAGTGTAGAAAGTGTAGACTGTAAACTGTCAAAACGTGAAAGTGTAGACTGTTTACTGTCGAATTATGCGAAAACGTGAAATTCGACATTTTAACTCGTACGTTTATCGCGGATTTTCTCAAAATAGCACTGTGCGCAAAACGACTGGTTTTGCCTTGCAGGGTCACATATGCCTAAACAAGTACACACACAAAGTCAAATTTATTCACATGCTTACAGCCATTAAAATCTGTACACATCCGTCCACACATAAAATTAGTAAACATATTTTTTCTTATATTTGACCGTACACACACAAACACACAAACACAAACACAAACCCACAGATTAGGTACTGAGCAAGCCTATCCAGAGCAATACACACACATAGACATCTTACCTGCCACACACACATACACACAGCCACACCTCATTCAGTGACCAGCAGTTTCATAACCCCGTGTGAATTGATCCATATGACCTTTCTTTGGTTGCTCACACGTCCCTACTTAATCCCCACATCCCTGGCAAGCCTGAAACCTCACCCTCAGGATCTCTTTTAACCCTCTCACCTGTACAAAGACCCTGAGAACCCTGAGACACCAAGCACACACACACACACACCCACACACAAATTAGTGCAAAAGAACCAAACTGTGCCCCAGTCATGTAAGGAACATACCAGGGCTCAGCTCGGTTCAGATCACGCTCCTTGACGATAAAAAAGAAGCAGAAGAGGTGGGGGTGGTTGGGGGTGGAGGTGGGGGTTGTGAGGGTTGTGACAGCGCCTCTTTATTTTGATGGTGATGCCATTGTGCGTTCCCAAACAAACAACAGTCTCTCGTCTTGACATTTCACAGTGGAGTCTCTTCAACACGCCATTGTCTGGCTGTCAGGTCTGACAGACCTGGGTGGGAAATATCTCAGTGGAGGGCCGGGGATTCAGTACAGAGCCATCGAGCCCACCCGCTGCCTGCCTACACACACACACACACACACACACACACACACGCACACGCACGCTCACACACACGCACATGTCTGTGAAAGGAAGATGATACTAGAGAGAGACACGTACACAAAATGGCTGCATGACACCAGCCCTGTCAACTTTTCTTTTGCACTCAACAGTGTGACACTTCAATTCAAACACACACACACACACACACACACACACACACACACTCACTCATAAACATATACACCCTTACACACCAACTCGCTGCCAGTGACACAATTTTGCCAAATCCTCTGTCTTAAGGAGAGCTTGAACTCTTGCGGGTGAGTTACGGATGTGAGCCCAGACCCCTTTTAAGGGGAGTGAACACTCATTAACCTTCGCTAATTGCATGCTTTTTTAACGGCAAATAAAGATCGACTGAGAGCCTTTTTTGCACAGTGACTACGGGGCTGAAATAGCTTTTACAGTGTTTTAAATAAGCCACGGCGGCGGAATGTGTTATGATTCACGCCGCTTTTTGGATATAACTTAGCATGATTCATTAGATTTGAAATGCAATCACGCCATGGTAGACTTGGACCACTTCTCGCTGTGTAGTATCTTATGTAAGGGTCAGCACAGCATGGAGAGGAACAGTGTAATAAAGTCAATGATGTATCACAGTTTGATCAACACAAATGTTGCCACTCCCGAGAACAAGGTGGAAATATTCAAATCGTTCCCGCAGAAAGTGAAATTTAAAAATTAGACCAATAACGTGTGTAATATATACATATCTTACAGGAAAAGGCTTTTGAAAAAAAAAAGAGGAAAAACTGCCACTCCTGACAGTTATCTGGAACTCGTGTGAACGCACTGGCCAAATCCTTTTTTTTTTCCAAGAGGTGGTAGGAGGGGGAAGTAGCTGTCCTCCTTTCTTGCCACAGAGAGAGGGAGAGTGTGTGTGTGTGTGTGTGTTCGGAGGAGCCGAAGCAAGGACGCTTAGAGGTGAAGGAAGCCCTGAAGAAACGCAGTCCCATCCACCAGGTCTGCTCCCCGAGGTCCACTGCTCCACTTTCCCAATCTGCTGGGAGCAGGCAGCCCAGCTTCACTCAGCCTACTTCCACAAGCAGCCCCGCACGGCCCAGCCCCACAGAGAGCGCCTCTCAGCAGCCACCGCCGCAATCTCCCCGTCACACACACACACACACACACACACACACACACACACACACACACACACACACACACACACACACACACACGCCCCTGCCACTGCCATCAGCCGCTACTAACTAGGATCCTAGGATCCCAGGATACTAGGATCCTTCCTGGCCACTTCCACATGACTCCATATGGCCATTGACATTCTCACATTCTCAGCAATACTGTGTTAGCATTCTGACTGGACACTGTTTTGGGGCGAGAACGGTCAGTGCCTGTCTGAAATAGCAAACATTCCTGCAGCTCTACGGTCATGGAGGCAATGTAAGACACCCCACCCCCAACCCCACCCTCCCTTCCATGCCAGCCCAAAACCCGCCCCAGTGCTTTCATATCGTTTATTTTATAGGTTCACCTCAAACCCCAGCATTTAAAATATGATTATGGACACTCTTTGAATATGTTTGGACTGTGCAACAGATGGACAGGACTGTGATCCCAAACCTAAGGATCTCAAATACTAATGTGTGTGGTGATCTAAATTGAATTTCTCTCAATCAAGTCCCTTATGTGTTCAAAAGACATTTCTGAACAAATACAATTTATAAATAGAGATTAGCTATTTATTTTGAGCCTTATTTATTATATGGTGTCATGTGAAGTGTGATCACTTTTTTGCCTTTTTCGGGCTGTTTGTATGAAAATAATGGAAATGACCTTTATCCGAAAGCTGGCATATTGGTATATATTTTATATAGGTAAGTCCCTGTTTATATATCTGTAAGTTCTTGCATATGTCATGCTTACTTTTCTCAACGTGAACAGGACTTGCCTATGACTGAAACTTTTAAAAGGGATTGAATAAGTAATATGTGAATAAAATTTAAATAGAATTTATCACCTTCATCATTTTCCTCCTTAAAGCAGTTTTAACTGATAACTGATGATTTTCACTGTGTGATTTACTTAATTAAAGACCTGTGCAAAAACGGATATCTTCTCTGCTGTTCCCCCCTCTCCACTTTTTGCACTCCATTGGAGCATATACATTTTGGCCTAGACTATTAATTAAGACTAATCCGATCCCAGTGAGACCTACAGACTTGTCTTATTAAAAACAGCCGTGTCTCAATTAACTGTGCTCTTGTGGAACCCGATGATGTATAGGCTTCCATCCCAGATGAACTTCCTGATCTATACCCTGGCCAGGTGCCAGGATGCTAAGTGGGCGTTTGAAATGGCTGCGTCTTGTGCGCCAAAAAAGGAAGGCCATGCTCGTTTCTGTGGCCCACTCTGTTCTTCACCCATTCATTATTAATGAGACACAAGCCCTGCGCCTAGTTCAGACAGTACCAGTCGCTCCCCGGCCGCTACAGACTAAAAACCCCCCACACACACACACACACAGCCACTGTTGAGGCTATAAATTTCCTCTTTGATATGTGATTTATTGATGTAAAAATGCACTTGGATCCATGCAGTATGGGCGCTCTTTATATGTGCTTGAGACACTTTCAAAAATATCATTTGAGGAGTGCCTTGCTGCATCGCCTGCCGGGCATTGCATCATGTTTTTTCATATGTGAGCTGTGGCGACATTCCTTCAGCAAATCCACCCCTTAGTGATCTGGGGCCCCTTCTCTCCGTGGCCCAATTCAGCTACCCTGGTTTCACTCTCTTCAGATCTCGGCTCCTCTTAACTCATCCTTTTAATACGATCTTTTTTTTTTTCAGACAGAACAGAGGCCAGGGCTAAACGGCCCGAGAATTATATATAAAAGACATGGCGACGCACCGGCAGACCAGCATGAAAGGAGTCCAGTAATGAAGGCAGGTGTTTACTTTGAGGAGGGAAGACTTTTTTTATTTGCTGTTGATGTGTGACTCACTCTGGCTGTCAGTGAAATTGGAACACTTTATGTGTGACACCTTCATGAAAATGCTAGGAAACCCTTTGTGTCTGCTTACGTTGCTGCTGGGAAAGATTTCTTACATATCCTAACCCCCCCCCCTCCGTTTTCAGGACTTGGAATTTTCATTAGATTTTCTTTTGAGCTGCTCTTTTTTTAGTTACGAAGCCGGTCATCCTGTCTCCATCTCTCGAGATAATAGATTCAGCACAGTCGGATGGTGCAGCAAACTGAGCAAATACAAACAGCAAGTCGGCTCGCTTCGAAAGGAAAGATGATACTATGTCTTTGTGCCACCAGGGGGTTTTGCTGTGTTTTATAATGTATTTTTCAAAAAGAATATTTGTCTTACTCAACAACTACAGAACACCTGGTTACATGCAGTTATTGTCGGGATAAAGGATGCATAAGAGGGTATCAACACAATGTTTCAACCTTGTTTTTGTTAGTTGAGGGACACATCTGTTGATATTATTATCAGCACAGAGGCAACAACGCGTTCCCATTCAGTAGGACACTCAGCTCCCATTCTTTATCTCAAGTGGTACGGCACGCAGGGAAGGGGACAGCAAGTCCCCTGTGTAAATCACAACAGTAGCATCCAGAGAGTTACGTGCGTCCACAGGTGAGTGGGAGCTGTGGCGGAGTTTGTGCGGAGACGTGGCATGCTGTGCGGGTGACCCTCAGATGCCGAGGAGAGGTCAGAGCGGGGCCAGACGCCCACATCCCCCGGTACCCCGTGGAGCTGCCAGCCTCCCATTAGAGCTGTCAGGGTTGACCTTTCACCCCACCACAGATGAAGAGACAGGTCAGCGCATGTAGGTGTGTCCATTCCCCACACAGAATACAGTCCAGGGAGAGATAGGACAGTTGTGGTCAGCGCATACATCTTACCTTCCATGTTCTGACCAGTGAATCCTGGCTTTGGCTCATTAAGTGGAGAGGGTGATCAAAGACTAGATAAAGACCACCGAGTGTAGAATCAAGTGCCAATCATCATTACAGCATGATGTCTTTCCTAACATGGACACATTATCGGCCATGTTCAATCAAATGGATGGGTTCCAGTGAATAGATGCAGCAAGAAGCCAGGCGTGAGAGAAGGAGAAGTGAGAAAAGAAACACCTTATCCATCAACCAGCATCAGGCTGATGCATCTCTCTCTCTCTCCCTCCTCTGAGGCAATATCCCAGGGAGACGAGGCTTAGGGCCCACCGGCTCCCCACTGTAATATCCTTATCTCACCAACCCACCATCCAAACAACCCCTGCGCAATCGCAAAGCAAAGGACGGGCGAGCCGTAATGGCAAATAAATTCTGTTATTATTCCCCCGTGCGGAAAGTGTGAGTGAATCCGCCATTACGGAGAAAGAATCCCTCTGAGAAAGCAATGATGTTCATGAGCAGGATGTACGGTGTGGGATCACTTGATGGCGTGTTCTGTAAATTGGATATGAAATCCGCAGCTACGTGGAATAATCGAGATGGTGAGACGATGCCCCTGGTGCAAGATCATCGTGTCTGTGTGTGTGTGTGTGTGTGTGTGTGTGTGAGAGAGAGAGAGAGAGAGAGAGAGAGACAGCAGTTGGGATTCTGCTATACTTTCCTTGATTATCATTCAGACTCTCAGGCAAGTGCAAGGCCTCTCACCCTTCAGCATAAATTATACAGCCTCAGGAACATGATTGAAGGGCCTCCTTATAGATCCTGGGCGTTTGATTCCGGTGTTTGATCGTCACAAGAGCATGCCAGATTGATCGTTTCAGAAGCTTAACACAAACACACTTGGGCACAGTTATGTTGGGAAACATCGATACTGGCTTTGCTGCGCCGCGCCAGCAACATTCATCCAGCTTCCTCCAGCAGACCATGGGGGTGTCCTTTCGCCGCGCTTCTGTCTGGAAATGTTAGGTTCCTCACACATTACAAATTCATGAAAAAAAGTTGGATTGCCTGAAGCAACTGAAGAAAACAATGAGGTATAAACATTCTGAACACCTGCAACAGTTTTATTACCTTTCACAAAAACTATGTAGCCTTCAGGCACTATTTCTGTTTCTGAAATAGGATTTATCTGATAAAGACAGCGCAAGGTGCTCCTCCTCGCTATTGCCACCACGTCTCGACGTCTGCCACCTCCCTCCTGTCTGTCTCTGTTCATTGCCTCTCTCATCCATCCGTCCAGGCAAGCTTGAGTGCCCAGAGGCTTCCTCCCGACCTCCCGTTTGGTTGTTTCTACATCGTCTCTGCAAGGTACACCTCGTTTCTTCTCCTCACAGAAATTAATTGACACCTTGGCTTGGGCCATGGAGCAGACAGCACCTCTGAGTGCTGTAAAGTCCTGCTGCATACATGAAATGGGCAGGGGCGAAAAAGGGAGAGGAGAGGAGCGAAGGGGGAAGGATGAGGGAGGGAGGGAGGGAGGGGGGGGGTTATTTTTTGCTGGCTTTATGGCACCTGAGTGCCGCTGCCGCCAAGAGCCAGTCATGCATTTCGATGATAATGATGACCCACCGTCATCGTGATTGCATTAAATCTGCGAGGCAATGCAGACGCCGAGTGAGGTGTTGACACATGGTGCACACCCCTCGCCGCCTACCTACCTGCCTCAATTAAGTCCCCGCTGCTGTTCATTTCTGGTAAAGTTGCTTGTGTGACCTGCCCCCACCCACACACACACACACATACCCTCTTTAGCTTTTCTTCCAGCTTGAACTTCTCTATTAACCTCTGCTAACAAAAATCTTACTCTCTCCTTGTGGCCGAGGTGACAGCCTGAAAGCCTCCTGTAGGCTGGGATGTTGAGGGGTTATTGAATGTAGTCTATGTAGTCCTCACACATTGAACCTTTCTCCCTCCCTCTCACTCTCTCTCTCTCCCTCCCTCCCTCCTCTCTTTCTTTCTTCCTTCTTTCTCTCTCTCTGTCTCCCCTTGGTCATTTTTCTGTCCTTATCATCTGCTTCCTCGCCATTGAACATTTAAATCTTCTCAGGCCTAGGCAGTCTCCCTTTCTGCCTCTCCTCACTTTCCCTCTGTTTTCAGGGTCAGTCAGCCAGAAAACCAATTAGACTCCCCTCACCTGAAAGAGCCTGAAAGGGTTAGGCTGGTGGAGATATGGCAACACAAGTTATTCTTTCGATAATCTCTCAAGTCTCTTCTGTGCTGCTGCTGCACTGAGGCTCACCTTCCTCATTCTTTTTTTCCCTTCTTTTATTCCCCCTCTCCTCCACTGAATCAATAGACAGGCGCTTCCAAAATTAAGCACCCAAAAACTCGCACACTGAGGGGATAGATGCTCGGTACACAATGCGCTCGGGCTTATCAGAAAACATTGCGATTCGGAGACAAATAAATATATGACCCAGTTTCTCCAACCACTCTTGAGGAGTGAGCGAAGGGGGAGTGCATGACTGAAAGGAGCAGAATGGCAGAGCACAATGCCGAAGCACATTTAGAAAACAGCTAAGCAAAACAGCCAGGCAGCGCGGTCTCTGGGTTTAAGTAGGATTGATGGATTTACATGTATGCTGGGATTGTCAATTATTTCAGTAATGAAAATGAAATGGATCCATTCAGATGAACTGTTTTTTTTCTTCTTTTTTACTCAGAAAACGACTATACTAACCCAGCAATTTGTCTCTTTTTTCCATTTCTCTTCTCAGTCCCACATTCTCTGAAAGTGTCTTGCTACTCTGTAAACACAGTTGGGTGTGATGGAGATAGAACTCCATGTCTAAGCTCCGCATCGGACACTGTCTTGTTCAAATGTGAGAAGACCCCTCCATCCTTCCCCTCTCCTCCCTCATTTCCCACCTACACTATATTGAAAAAACACACTGGTCAGCTTGACCCGTCTATATCTGCCAAACCATGACTGCAGGCTCCACTAAAAAGAAAGTAAAGTCACCCCCACACAAGGTGATCCATTAATCATGCAAAGCAAATTTCAACATGAAGGGCATTTTCCCAGGAAGTAAAATGCAGCAGTTGGCCCCACTGTCATCCGCTAGCCAGGGATCCCCGAGGGTGGTCTTGCACTGATGTCAAACAGTGACCAGTTTCTGTGCCACAGAAACTCCATGCCCTTGACTGTAACGCTGCAAAGAAACTTAATCACAGGGAGTGATTTAAACCCACAGGAAAAAAGGCCATCCCAATGAATAAACAAGCAAACATGGTTGCCCACGAATGAACATTCAATATTGATGATATCCTACTAAAATCTTTTCTCTCTCTCCCTCTCTATTTCTCTTTCATACACACAAACATGTACGCTCATACACACGTACACACACACACGCACACACACACACACACACACACACACACGCACACTCAAAAATATCACATCACCCTAGCAGCCGGCTAAACCACGGCATTAATATTTAAATCACAGCTCATTGTTTACTGTCTCCCAGGCACCTCACGGAGGAGCCAGACCCGCCCCCTGGCACCCTCGACTCTGAGCACTCCGTCAGTCGGCGCTCCGGCTGTCCTGCTGTGCCTCCAACGCGCCAGGGTGGAGCGCCGATAGAGGCATGGCAGCACCTGTCAGATCTTCACGGAAGTGGGCTGTTGCTGGTCCCCCTTAGTCCAGTCCGGACACCGGGGGTGTCAGCGAGGACAGTGGCCTGATTGATTTAAGTGCCTGATTCTCTGACTTCCCGCTCACAGGAAACTGTAAATAAGCCGCAGCTCATCTTTATTCAGCTGGTCCTGCGGGCTTATTGACCCAGACACTGCCCCCCACACACACCTTTCATGGACATGGTTTTCTTTTTTAAGAGTGCCTGGATAGACTGGTGTCATTTTCTAAGGGCCTCAGATAACTGCCTTTGTCCCTTGAGATCCCAGGCATTTAGAACGAAGCATTAATTCATGGTGAGCTAGAATAAAGCTGTTGCATGGACTCAAAGAGTGTTGACTGTGCATATGTCTCCTCCAGTTTTGTCCATTATATACAAGTAACCTTATATAAAACAGAGGCATCTTGAGCAGTATAATATATGTCATGTTACCATAATATGTGTACTGAAACAAAAGAGTTAAGCAGATCAAATAGAATGGGGACCTCTGCTGTTAGCATAGAGGAACTTCAATAAGGCTCTGCATTCCTCCCTATGTAAAGCCAGCAGCTTTGATCACAGACAACATTTGCACAATATGCAAGCCATTTGTGGTATAAAGAATTGTCTGCTTTTCCCCTTCATTCCACCCGCTCACCTTGTCTGTAACTATTATCTGCCAGGGTGGTATGAGAACTCTGGGCAACTCCATTGTGGCAAGTGCCACACTCCAGGACTGTCAGAACAGTCAGTGACTATAAAGGCCCCTTGTTTTCTTCGGACCGAAGGGAAGTGGTCAACAGCTGCTGCTCTCTCCTGTGGGAGTGTTCCGGAGAGGTCTTGGAATTGCAGAGCACTGATGCGTATTTCAGCACCAGTCCTGACCGGACAGCTCCCCAATCCTTGGGAAGAGAATGCAGCCCTGTTTCTTATAGATTCCAGCCTGCTCTCGTTACTGTATCTGTCTCTCATCATCTCCCTCAAGCCATTTGTCTCCTTTCTTGACCAGAGTGCTGCCTTTGGTCAGAGCGGGAGTTTCTGGTTGAGGATGCACGTCTTTGACTGTGGGAAGAGCTTGAGCCGCGAGCCAAATTGATTCAGCAACTTACTAATAGACCTTTACTTCTACCAGCAATGTGGAGAGGCCAATATACCATAAATATATAACAAATGCCAGCTTACATTGGGCTCTTCACAATGCACTATCCATTATGTGAAGTTCTGTAGCAATATATAAAATCCAACTTATACACAGTGAGCAATTTTTCAATGTTTAAAACTGTTGTTTTAGACATGGATTCAATCAGTTTAATTCAGCACATTTTAATCATCTTAAAGTCATTATCTTATGTCACAGATTGTGAGATCCAGAGAAAAACAAATTTATAAAAGATCACATGTTTTATGTCATATAGTATACTGTAGATTAAACCACATTCAAATTATTATTTTCACAATCACAAAGTGAAGCTGAATAGTCTGAAAATAGCATTGGGCATGTAGTAGTTCCCATGTTGAGCATGAAGTTCTGTAAATACTTACATGCATTGCCCCTTTTCACATTTCATGTCTTTTTAGTAAAGTATATGGTGCACTGTATGTTCATTTGGGCCTCTCATTTCAGTATAACCAATACAAGTCATACAGCTAAACAGTCCACGGCAATGGGAGTGTCTCATGGGATCTTAGCAATGCAATTCTATTATATAATCATAGCCTCTGCTATAAGATATGTTAGATGTACTGTATGGGGTATGCACAGATGTTTATTCCTGTGAAGAAGTATCAGTTTGCAGTAGCTGAACAATTGGTTTAAGTTTGTGTTTATTATTTTGAGCAGTACTATTGTCTCAGTTCAGTAAATGTATCTCAGTCATTTGGAAAATGATAATGACTGAACGACCCACTCTGCCCCCCACTCAAAACACTGGATTACAGAAAATGGAAAATTCCTCCTCCTGATGTCAAGCATATGGTGTCTACCTGTGGATGTCAGGAGAGCTGAAATGGATCCAGCTTTTATTTGAAATCCACCCACCTGTCTTTTGTAAACCTGAGTGACTCATAATCCCCGAATGCCCTCTCTGTGGCTTGCCATTACAAAGCAGAGAAAAAGTCTCTTTGTTTGTGCTATTATTAAAACCCTTAAATCACTCAACGCAGGCCAGGGTTGAAAATGGCACGTATTCAAGATGTGAGCAATACTAGCGTTTGAGTTTGGGGTCTTGGAAAACTTGAGAAAAAAAGAGAATGCCAAGAAGGCGTGACTTTTGAGGGTGCCATCTCTTTATTCCTGACCACGGTTCAGGTTTATTATGCTGACTTGTGGCAACTGCACTGAATGTTGCTGCTTCCTGAGGAGAGTGTTTCCTGGCCTTAGCGAAGTGGCAAATCTCCAGCAGCGATGTGTCCTTGAGGTGTGACTGCATGCATACTAACTAGCTCTACAATGCACACCTGAGCAGCGCTCGGGAAGAGAGAGAGAAAGAGAGAGAGAGAGGGAGAGGGAGCGGGTGAGAGAGGCAGACTTTAAGAGCGTCCCCCATAAACTGCTCGTAAACATTTACACGTCTGCACATCAAAAAATAAAAAAAAGTCATTCTTGGGCTCTCGGGCACGAGTTTGAGAATCTGATTAGAATCGGATCAACAAAATGCCCCTACTGCCTAGGTGGGGCTAACAACATCCTGTTTTCATGAGATTGTACTGTATCTCAGACAGCAGGGTGTTTGACAACTATGCCTGGTGTCCCATTATAACCTACATATGTGTGTGAAAGTGACAGTAAAAAGCAACCTATTTTTATTGGCTACATGGTTTGTACTGTACATGAATGGGAGGGGGTGACATCTCTTCCTCACTGGTCTGCAAGAGCATGCTGAAGAACTGAAGTGACCTCTGCGTAGTTCATCCCGTACAACATTAATATGCTGCACATCTTCGTTTTCTTACATGCCTTATCCAATCATTGCAGTTAATGATGCATCACTGGCTCGCCAGGAGTTTTCTCAATATGGGCCCATAGCAGCAAATGTTCCTTCTACTCCCCAGAGGTCTTTGCTTTCACTGGGGCGCTCTAAAAACATCTTTACCTATCTACATTATCAAGTATACCCATCAACAACTGTGCCTCCATGCACAACATTTGCAATGCAGAATCCTTATGCAATCTAATGTGTTGGTCTGTCATTTCCTCTACTAGACAATAAGGAATATTACAGTGAAAACAGCGAATATTACAGTGAAAACATTGAAAGATATTGATTGGGCTTTTGCTCTAAAGTCTTCACGCTTTATACTACGTTTGTATTCAGCATTGCTCAGGTGGAACGGATGAGATACTTAAATGTTTATTACATGAAACCACAGTAAGAACAAAGAAATAGGCTATAGGCTGTAATTAACATTATATTGTTTTTAGTGGTCACGTCGCTGTAGTCTGATATGTGTACCACTTTCATAGTTCTAAGTGACCCTAAATTACATATGATTTAGGCTACAACGCACAAACTAGCCTACATTTTGTGCTCTAAAGTTAAAGTAAGCCCACACAGCCTCAGTAATAATTCTATTGTTCAATAGTGTCATGAAAAACTCTTCCTAACAAGTAAAATGAAGACGTGATTGAAATCATGTCTTCATTTGTTGCAGAGAGCAAGAGTGCAAGTTGCCGGACTGGGGAGGAGCTAGAGCCTCACAGATTACCATTCTCCATGATTATGTTACCACCCCTCCCTCTTTGCATCTTTCTCTCTCTCCGTCTATCTTCCTCTAAGGTAATTTAGTCCTACACCGAACGCGACCGGCTACTGATGCTGTGCGTCTAGTTGCATCCCTCCCCTAGCCTCCTCCTCCCACTCAGCACGGTTTATCCAACAAATGCTAACGGGAATCCGCATGCGGAGCGTCATTGCGCGCTCTGTACTGAAATACAGTTCTTTCTGTCGCAGAAAAAGTGTCGCCTCACTGTTCCACGGTACTCTGGAATAAAAGGGCTCGTCGATTTTGTTTCTTTTCAGCCCGAATTCATCCGTTTTGACGCTTCGGTCGACTGAATTCTAGGAGCGCTTTACTGCGTCTTCACGAAAAAGGAAGTTATTCTTTAAATGTTTGGTTCGGTGAGGCTGACACGAATGCGTCGTGTCTGAGGCATGGATCACGGTCCATTCTGATCTTGTCGGAGGTCCGTTTCTGAGTCGCATTAAAGAAGCAGACCATCGTGACAACATGCTTAATACAATCTGGTTTTGATGTCGTTCATGACTCTGCACGGGTGAGTTTGCTTTGGATTCGAACAAGAAGAAATCTTGCGCATTCAGGATGATTTGACGGAAAGAGGATGTTATAAAAAAGGGTTAGCGTCTGGAAATTGCTTCGCTCTGCTCAATACTGTCTCATTCAAGCCCCCCAAAATCCCAGGGAGCGGACGCACCGGAGAAGGAAATCGTCTATCTGGACTAAATCTTCAATCACTCGGGATTTAAAATCGCCTGCCTACATTACGGAAAATAACCTCGAACAGCGGGAGAGATGAAAGTTTTTCCGGCAGTGGTCTTATTGGTCACTATTTGGTGTCAGGAGTGGAAGCCCTTGCTTGCCGATTCAATCATACATATCGGTAAGTTATAGTTAACACTGACACCTTCCCCTCCGGCAGGAAATCC
The DNA here is from genome assembly GCF_017589495.1 of Alosa alosa. NCBI lineage: Eukaryota > Metazoa > Chordata > Actinopteri > Clupeiformes > Clupeidae > Alosa > Alosa alosa. Next base: position 19,735,836 of record NC_063193.1, on the reverse strand, counting down.
GTTGAAACTTTGGACGTTTTATAAGTTGTAGGCAATTCCAAATAAATTGCATATTATTGAATTAAGCTAAACAATGTAAATATTCTATTCGTACAATAAACTGTTGAAGACCAATGCGGAGCTCAAGCTATCCCCAGGGTCCCCTGTCGATGTCACCCTTCAGATACACAACATCTTGCCACGCACTGTCCCTGTAGTGGCTAAATGGGCATGGTTTTTCCAGATAGTACTTTGTTTATTCCTTTGGGGTAATTGTAATGCATTCTCTAAATGTGAATAGGCTACATTTACTCGTGATAATACATTCAAATAACAGGCTACTACGTTATTGTCGACCAGATATTTGATGTTGGTAGATTACTGCGCATTGCTGTGGTCATTATAGGAAGGCTATTTACTAAGAACAGGTGGTTTGACAAATCATTCACTATACCTCCAAACAGCTGGTATTAAAGCAGAACAAATCTTTAATATATGGCTTTTTAATTTTGTTCAGTGTGTGCAGGGAAAGCACGAGAAAATAGAAAATTGGCATCCCTGATGTGTATGGATGCGCGTGGGAGAGAGAGAGAGAGAGAGAGAGAAAAGAGAGAGAGTACGTATTTCATAATGGTTGTATGGTTGCAGGAATCATTAGAGAAGGGTAGAGACAGTGGACCTCAGTCAAGGGTGCTATATGACTGAGTACTTTTATGCTTCCAAATGGACTAATGGGTCATCCACACAAACACAAGGAGAGAGAGAGAGAGAGAGAGAGAGAGAGAGATAGATGAAAGTATTCATGTGGCTTCTAGAAAAGTGAAGTCCAACGGATTTTTAACTAGACTTAAATTATTTTTATGTAAGATCCTAATGCACAGTAGGCTATGGACGTTTAATAAATTTTGCTGTCGTCTAGAAGAGGCGCAAGTTGATCATTGTTATAACCGCCCCTCCCTCCCCTTAAAAAAACTAAAACATTAGTTGTACCCTGATTAGAGAGATGTCGTATATGAGAGGATAGTTGATATTATTAAATCACTTCATTTTTTTTCAGTATGGATGATAATTAGTTGTTCAGTCAAGACCAGGGTGATCAAGAAGGCTAAACAATCTTGACATCCAATCACTTGACTCTTCTTTCCAGTAAAAAAAAAAAATCCGTCCCTTCAGCTGTAATCTTGATGTGTCCAGTACTCAGTCATCAATAGCTAATTTTCCTCGGCTGCCATTTTGACTTATCACCATGGACTTCAAAAAGGACGACGGTAGCCAATTCCAAAAATAAAGTCACCCTTTCGTCACTGGTCACGTTTCATTGGTCACGCAAGTTGGAATATATAGCTTTCACAGCCATCATACATAGGCTACATATATCAGGCAAACGCCACCAATAGCATGCACAACGCAGTTGACAAGAACTATCTTATTGATAAATGAAAATAAAATGTGTGACCTCTTTTATTATCACTGATGACATACATCGTCCATAGCACAGATCCACTAACTTTTGACATTGTCATATAAGCCGCATCTAATCTTTCTCTCTGATGTGGAAGGGGAGAAAGAAGAATGCCACACAGGAAAACAGAACATTGCATTCTTTATTTCGCCGGTTCAAGGCATTTCATCACGCGGGCATTACTTGATTGCCGAGGAGACTCCTTAATGATCTGCATGCTGGATGAAGCACAAGGGCTCCGTGCGTTGAATGGCAATGGCGCCGCTTTATGAGGCTATTCACAAAGTCACTGTGATTTATGTCGTTGAATAGACCCAAAATCCGTGGCATTATGTCGATCTGCCCGGCTCCCTCTTACTGTTGCATATCCACCCTCTTGCCCTGGGTTGAATAGCCAAATATACCCCCCTTACACCATGTTAGTCACGACGAGTGCCACACTTCAAAGGTTTCACAGTCCTCTTGTTGGACCATAGTCATTGCCAGTTGATTTCCGTTGGTTGGTGGAGTTTAAACAGAATCCGATTCTAGTGTCAGGTTTTGTTGGGTGAAATGTGTACCCAGTTTGGCAGAACACTCTCCCCCTAGTGGCTGATAAGGTCCCCCAACTGCAGTGACTGTCATCACAAGCCACCAAGTGTTGACTAGTTACAGTGTAAAACCCATTTTTAAGTTGAGTTAGCAGATTTGATAAGTCTTTATGTGCTTTTTGTATGTGTGGAGCCTGTTCTAGTCTGACTTGGCTGTGTAGCAGGCTATGTAGTGTACATTTATCCCAATGTCAAGTCTTTAAGCATGTGCAGAAGACTTTGCCCAATCCAAAGTCAGACATGATACATTAATTGTGGCAGTCTTGACTGTCAGTTGTTTACAGATAAATCTCTTCCATTCCTGTGTTTATGTGTCACTCCAGTAAGTCAAAAGAAGAGGAAGACTTGTCTTCACTGTAAAAGCCAGGCGTGTGTTTTGTGGGTAACATGTTTATATGCCACATTGTGTGTTCACACAAAAGGCACCTTGTACTGCAGCTTAGCGGACATAATGGTGCGTTGCGTTACAATGGTGTAGTCCTTTAACGGGCAGGATAGGATACTGCCTCTTGGCTTTATGATGTGCAAATCCCCAGCTGAAAGGAAAGAGTGAACTTCAGACTCTTCCCCAACCGTCAGCACGGTGCCTGTTATCAGTCCAGAGATCAAAAGGCAGAACAACTCGAACAGAAATGCACTCGAGTGAATGTGGCAGTGTCTGCTGGTGGGTGAGTGTGTGGGTATATGAAAGAGAGACAAAGAAAGAGAGAGAGAGAGAGAGAGAGAGAGAGAGAGAGAGAGAGAGAGAGAGAGAGAATCAGGATTGGCCTCATTCCTTCGTAGGAGATGACAAAATGAGAGCACTGAACAGCATAATTATTTTATTTTGAAACTCCCAACGACACCTGTATGCAGTGGTCAGGTGATTCCAGTGGGCATAGAGGCCATTGATTGTACTGCTAGTAATTATGGCGACAACATTCAATACATACAAATCAATCAACTTTTGCCTGAGATTTTAAGGCCAAGCTCTTCAGTCGTCCCTCCTCTTGGTCTTCCTGTTGGGCTCATGGAGCCTATCACCTGTTTTGTCTGTTTGACTGACATTTCCCTGACTCTGAGCCAGTGTCATGCTCTGATTGGTTAACGTCACCAGCTTTGCCTGAGAAACTGCAGGAAGGAATACAGTATATTTGTATCTCAATGAACTTGATGCACAGAGGCCTTATGAGTTTTTGGTCTGTTTTAGGATACACTGCATGTTTGAACACATTCAAGTATATTTTAAATGCAATACATAGCTTAAATAAAATAATAATCTTGCCTGTTGATGCTTTAAGCAAGAAACAGAGTGCATCTTTGCTTCCTCTTTTCCCATTCGCTTCCATATTGGTCTTTAGTGGCAGGAAATTTTCAGTGCATAATCCTCACCAAAGCTTTGCAGGTGGGACAGATGGACAGAGCCATGTCAGTTTTCTATTTTTAGAGGAAAAACTCCCTAGGTCTTTGTAACAAGAAAATAATGATGCGAAGAGCTGGTCAATAGTGCATGAAATCCCAAATAGTCCATCTTCACCTTCCATCACCGCTACCATCTTCATTTCTGCTTTTGGAATCGTTTAGTCTTTCATTCTATTTTTCACACCTCTCACATGGGAAATCCTTTCTGGTTGTGTGTGTCTGTTGGTGTGATTTGAATGACTTGAAAAGAAATCTGATGTGGAAGAGAGAATGTTTTTTGTGGGCTGGTCAACAGCTGAACCTAAAACTGCTATATTTAACTTCATGCTTCATTGTTCTATGGCAATTTTTGTGTTGCTTTTATGTACAGAGATAAGTGCCCCTGGTGACAGGACCACAACTGCTTTCTGTGCTGGCTTAAAGCAGCATGTCTGTTTTGATGTTTGTATTGTATCTGGAACAATGTTGTCAAGCCAGTTCTGAAAGATTAATGTTTGAAAGCCATGGCCACAAGTGATTATTTCCCTCTAATATTCCATGCAAGCAACTGCACGAATACATATTTCCATAAACAATTCATGTGGAAATACAGTAAAAATGGAAATGAAATGCTTTTTCTGTATCGTGGGCGTTCAGCAAGGTGCTGCTACATGGTGGAGAACAAGATGCCATTTCTGTATTGTTGTTGTGGTTGTTGTTTTGTAGCCGAGCTTACTTTTCCATGGTGCCGCCGCCACTGTCTGTCTCCCCAGCGTGAGTAGATGTTCACGGGGGCGGTGAAAATCAGAGCGACCACTGACTAGCTTTCTGCCCTCTTGAACAGGAGTGAGCCCCAGGTCTCTCCCCCCCCCACCCAAAAAAAGAAGCTCCCAACGTCTCCATTAAGGCTGCCAGCTCAGACAGTGCCCGCTCTCTGTGCTGCAAGAGAGTGGAAAAGAGCAGAAATAGACCCATTGGCTTTAAAAATGATAATGGAAAAAACACTGTGCCAAATGGTGGAGTACTACTTGTGTGTTTGTGTGTGTGTGTGTGTGTGTGTGTGTGGGGCACTGTTAGTATAAAAGTCAGGGTTTGTAAGTAAATCTTTATGACTCATAATTTGATAACAGATTTTTTTTTGTGTGTTACAAAAACTAGAAGCATCATCTTGCATCTTGCATCTTGAGTGGTTCTACTGTACATCCTAATTCTGTGGATTTTCAACACGACATGTTTCCCGCTGTTTCTTTTTCTGTGCAGTATTGTAAAGCTGAATCTCAGCAGTCTTTTTTGTACTGCTGATGTCAGAACTCAAGTAATTTCCTGTTTGTTTAGTAAACACGCTCCCAGCGGACTGCTGCACAGCACTACTGTGAACGCGTCAATCAAGCCTTGCTGTAGGCATTATTTAGCACACTACATTGCTGTGTTCACATAACTCAAAGTTGAGGAGACAGAGTGAGAGGAGGAGAGATAGAGAGAGAGAGAGAGAGAGAGAGAGAGAGAGAGAGAGAGAGAGAGAGACAGAGACAGAGAGAGAGAGAGACAGAGAGAGCTACATCATTTGCTGCCCTATTCATTACAGGGTCTCTGTCTGTATTCCTGTTGAATTATATTCCTATCATGCTTTTATACTTCCGGTGAGCTGGACTGATTTGGTGAACCTGACCCCCTCCAACAGTTATCTGAGAACCAAGACAACCAAGACAATAGTGTCAGGCAGTCATTGTTATATGTATTTTGTACCTTAGTAGATTTATGAGCATGATGAAATAACGATGCCACGTTTCAGATGCCTGTCAGCAACTGGATACCCTTTCACAGTTGCTCTCTTAGACACATACTATATATCTTGCCATTGCCCCATGACCTGCTGTTCCTACAGCATGGTCCTCAAATATATAGCAGATGTTTACTGCCTTCTTTGGCTTCTTTGATTTTTAAGAATTGTGAACATCTCAAGGGAGATTTTTTTCCTATTAAACTAGAAGTGTGCATATTGTTATGGACAGAGAACCCAGCTTCAAAGCATTGTTTTTCGTTAAGGGAAAAGTTTTCATAATTGATTTGCGTTATTTTTTGATGTCTCTTCTGCTGCAGTGAAGTTTTCACAGAGGCCGTTCTTTAATCTACTGTCTGGTTTAACTTGCGCTGGAATTTGCAGCTTTCTTTTTTGCATTTGGTTTTCTTCTGAACTGAGTTATCAATAAAATGTAAATGTGGGCAAAAAGAACCATTCTCTCTTGCATCTGCCATAACAGTTATCACTCCTCTAATGTGGATGATAAGCAGTATACTTCAATGTGCCCCTTCAAATGCATACCAAATGCAGGTATATCTGATATATCAGTGCTTCCTTAGCACAGCCCTTTCTCCACTCATACAGTATCATGGGTGAGCCAGTAAGCCAAGTGTGTGGCAAGCATAGCTTGTCGTGGTGTAATCCATCTTATTTCTAATTTCTTAGCTCAATAATTCACACATCATCTTCATTCTCATCCATCAAATTTCCCATGTATACATTAAAATAAATATCTACTTGACATATTACATAAAAATGAATTATAACTTGCACGATAATCCTTATGCAAATGCCTTATTCAATTACTGTATGTCCTAAGCATAAGTCTTGTAAATCTTAAAAAGTTAAGCTTTAAATCCTCTTTAGAAGAAGCCTACTCTAATCATGTGGATATTGTTGTTTTTGCCTCACTAATTCCTTCGATTTTCTCTGACCCTGGAGTGGTGATTTCTTCGCCGCTCCTGGCAAAGGTCAAATGCCGATCTATGTCACTGCACTGTGTAGGGAGCACCTCATAATTACTCTTAAATGCCAGTCGCGTCCCACCGAGAAGCCGGACCCCACACTGGGAGGCTTTGGGTCAGCTTATGGGGTTGTGGGCAAAAAGGGTTCTCTCTTTACACAGGTCTTAGTAGTAGGAGGAAATAGGAGGAGTCAGAGGCTATAGTGCTGAAATGGGGATTTGTTCGGTTGCCATGACAGGAGTGTGTGTGTGTGTGTGTGTGTGTATGTGTGTGTGTGTGTGTGTGTGTGTGTGTGCGTGCGTGCGTGCGTGCGTGCAGCTGGATGTAAATCCTCTGGTGATGGTCGAGGAGGAGTTGTGCTTATGGCTCAGCACTAGTGACGAGGCTGTTTTGTGTCTGAGGAGACTGTAGGCTCTAGGGGCTGGAGAGTGTGTGCATGATGCCCTTAGGGTGCAGCAGAGGAATGGCTGGCTGCACAGCTCATGGGAAGTGTGTATTAAACTCAAACCAAGGGCTTTGCCCAGTTCATGCACCAAGGTCATGGAAACAGACCATAATAAGCATTACTGAATCACAAGAGGAATAGAAAGGAAAGGAGAGGGAAATGGAGTGCTCTCAAAGGAAAATGGACTGCCCTCTAAAATTCAGTCTAGGCCAACCTTATCCTCAGAAAAGTATTTGTATTGTGTAGGTTAAACTAAGTTTGTGAGAAGAGAGTGATGACCCTGAAGACATGACAAATCGATCACCTGCTTGTCTTGCATGCCACTGATGGCCTGGTGGTGCTTTGTAAATCTGTAAGTCTGATCCGTCCCTCGCTTTACAGGTTGACTAATCTGGAGTGGGATCATGGTGGTGGGGGGGGGACGCACAGGCAAGCCAGCGTAGCTTTGCTGTCGTCCCTCTTTTGATGGCCAGCCTCCAGCTTCTTGTCACCTGTCGTCTGGCCATCCTTGAACTCAACCTCCCCGCAGCACCGTGCCGAGACACGCCGCTGATGTCGGTCGCGAGTCACGGCCGCAAAACATCACCCCTCGCCCTGGCCCCTATCATCCCCCCTCCTCTCACTGCCAGCGGTCGCCTGACAGTCCCTCTCATTTACACGGCTTAATGCAGCATGACCACACAAGCCAGGCAAAGAGGGCATACGCTGCCCATCCTCTGATGCTGACCCGCTCTTTACTCACCCCACACGCTCCTGGTTGTCGTTCGGGGTGGATGGGGGCACGTCATCGTCTGTCACCGCCTCATATCCATGAATCTTAAAACACAAGCTGGCCTGCCACACTGCTCCCGGGCACAGTGAACACACACGCTAAATGGAATCGTAACACCAGGCACTGTCAGGCTCAGAGTCTGCAGAAGCCTTACATATCTTATGTGTCATTGCTTTGTATGTATGGAATTGATTTGTTTATTTGTATTTGTTCATTCATTAAGTTATGCATTCGTTGCTGAGTAGGCTTTTGATGATGTGCATTAATTCAGCTACTCCCGAGCAGCTCATTGTAATCAGTGTCTTCATCTGAGGGTGATGAGTGTGCAATTGTAATATTTACAGAGAGGATTAAGAGCCCGTAATGGTCTCTCAGCTAAGAACTAAATATTTACTCTCTCATACTACCAAGCAATAAAAAAAGATTTTTTTGTATCAGATAAAGTGCAGAAATGGAAGTTGTTGAAGTGGACGAAACTTTTTGAATCTTTCAGAGCTTGCTGATGTTTCATGGCACTGCATGGCAATCTAAGCACAGCCCACTATCTGTGCTGGTATAAGTGTGGTCAGCACTAGCCTCTGCAGTCCTAAGATTCAGCTGGTCAGTGTTCAGCTTCTCTCAGAGAGCACTGTACACACAGTCAATATGGACAAGCCCCTGAGCACAAAATCATTGCTTAATAGTCTTTTAAAAGCACTCTGTCACGGTGTAGAAGACAGCTCTTCAGAAAGGGAGACTCGTGTTTGTGTGAAGTTGGTGTGAAAAGTGAAAGTGTGTGAGTGAGCGAGCGAGCGAGTGAGTGCGTGGGTGAGTGGAATAGAAAGAGAGAGGGAGAGGGTGAAATGAGATGGGGGAGGAGAGGAGGTTAGATTTGGGGAGGTGTGTGTGTGTGTGTGTGTGTGTGTGTCGGTGGGGACGTGGGGGGGGGGGGGGGGTGTAGAGCGCAAGGCACTGGGCTCCCCTCTCTGTTTTTAACTGCATTTTTGTTTTAAGTGTTGTGTGTTCGGGCGTTTGTGCCCACCAGGTCTGTCACACGGCCAATCCTCCGCGGAGTTCTCACCACTGCTGCAGCAGCTGCTGACGTCCGTCCGGACAGAGGGAGGGCAGCACGCTTCGCCTCCGTGTTCGCCATGCTCACTGAGGTGCGCGCGCTCACATGCATGCGCACACACATGCGCTTATGTCATCTGAAGGGGCAATTGCCTTTCTTGTTATCAGATGTCGCTCCTACGCACAAAGCCGCCGTGCGGGTCGCCGCTTGCACTTAATAAGGGTCTTTATTAAATGCCGCTTGCGTTTAATAAGGGTCTTTCATGTCACTTCAGTGTGTTTATCATAGCTGGCACAGATTACAGGCGGGATTTGCCACAGGCAAAAATTAAGTGCACGTTTACCCCTCTGGTATCATTGCTGTAAACAGTTTGGGTCTGCTGAGAATGATGTAGGGAACATGGCGTGGAACGTGCGTAGGACGAACGTGGCCATGATGAAAAGGCAGACCCTCGGCGGAGGCGCAGGAAGGCCAATTACAGCTCCAGCAGCAGCTTGTGACAAAGCAGTGGCAGAGAAAAACAACCTGTGGAAATGTGTGTTTTCAAAGTGGACACGCTGTCAGAGAATGCTCAGGGGTTGGCGTCAGTTTTGTTCTCCAAATGAATTAGCATTGGGTAGCATAAGAAAAGAAAGCAAGAGAGTCAGAAAGAGAGAGAGAGAGAGAGAGAGAGAGAGAGACAGAGAACGGAAAACAACCAGTAGATTGGTTTGTGTTGCTGCAGGCTGTGGTTGCCCTTTGCATTTAAATAGTCTGTGGCATTTAAATGGTCACTTGTGTCCTCTCGTTTGCGATTTGGTCAGCTGAAGTGGTGCAGCTTCAGTTTATCTGTTCTGTTGTGTTGCTCTGATCTTGTTTGAGCTCCCTAGGGGGAGGCCTTTTGATCACAGGATTCAGAGGCTCAAACAGAGCCTTTTTCTCCATTCTCATATCTGGCCTACTGTAGTTTACAGTGGAGTGGAGTATCCTCTGCAGGTTTCTTGCATATCATTACAAGACTTCATTAACGAATGCGTCTGATTTTCTTGACCAATCTACTGCTGCATATGTGTATTGTTGGATTCGTTTTTTCGACCATGTCACTGCGAAATGAGACATCACCAGAGCATGTTTTTCTTCCCCTTATTTCTGTTGCAATGGACAGGCTTGCGGCTAGTCTAGTCTAGCTTTGTCTCTCACCTTGTCTTTGATAATTGGATACTGGAAGGATTCCAGTAAGATCCTGCCTTACACAGCTCTCTACACGAAGCCATGGGATTCCAGCGCTCTTCAATATTTCAACGCTACACCCTGCAAAGGGATGAAATATTAATATTTGAAAATGTCTCTAATATGAAGAACGTCAGAGAGGTGAAAAAAGGTAAAAATTCGCCCCTGACAGCTTTTAGCTCCAACAGCCCCCTCTGCCAGCCTGGTCATTTTTGTTTTGTAATAGTTTTTTTCCACCCCCCTTTAGCTGATTTGGAATCATTTAGGCCGCTCCCTAAATTAATTGGGGTGGATGGTCTATTTGCCGTCTCACGGCACACTCCCATAATGTACGTTTGCGCAGGGAGACCAATTAATAATGCTACACTCTGTAGTTGTGAGATTAAAAAGCAGCCTTGTGGATCTGTATTTGCATGTGGATGAACTGCATCAGTAGGTTAGGGGTGAGTACCGCCGCTCCCTCGGCTTAGCCAGCCAGCCAGCCGAGTTTTCCGCGAACACACACTTTCAACGCATCTAGCCATGTGCAAATCACCAGCTGTGGCCACCTCCATACCCCAGTCATTTGGATGGCTGCTTGGAGAGAAAGTTCCCCATGTTCGAGGCTCAGTCTGCCCCCTCTTTCCCAGGAAAGTGTCTCTGCTGATTTGCGGTGACTGACAGGTCCTCGTTGTCGGCCTGCTGGTGGGGAGTCGCTCATCGCCTCGCCTCGCGTCGCGTCGCGCCTCATCCTCGACTTGCCCCTCACACCAAAGGTGCCTGCTGCCGCCACTTCAAAGTCTTGTTTAATTAAGTCTGCCTAGTGGGCCGCCTTGAGTGCCCTCGTATGGTCCCAGCCCCCACGCCCCTCCATCTGCCCTTAGATTGTAGGGAGCGGCGTGGGCGCACCAAGAAGCCCGTGTAAACACGCAGTGTAATTAGCATCACTGCCTGCCCATGCTGCGTCAAAAACCATCGCTACCTAAAGAGATGTGGCAGTTCAGGAAACGCCAGCGTAGCTCCGCCTGTTGATTTATTGCCATGACGATGTTGTTTTCTACTCCTAGTCATGACAAATGAAAACTCCCAATACACATTTGTTATGAAATTGATCTTCATCTTCCAATGTCCTCCAGTTTTAATTTGAGAAGACTGAAACGTATAGCTCCTGTGTTTCTTAATTGAAACTTAATTGTGTCATATTCATTCTCAAGGTAACTCCCATGGGGTAGGATGTTGTTGAACATATTCTGTTGATGTGTGCTAACCAGACACGTCCCTGCTGAATGCATACCCTCCATCAAAGAATAAGGGTAATCAGTCACACACAATGCCTGGCTTTGATAAATGGATAGGGGCCTAATGTAAACACAAGTTGAGCCATTTGTTTTCGGCCCAAAATCAATTTCAGAAATGTCACAAGGCCAGTATTGCCAGGCTTTTTTGGGGGCTCTGTAATATGTGTTTCATAGCAACACCGAAAAAGTGCTGTATTCCGTACCCGTGGAAACTAGAGAGAAAACAAACAGACTGATTTAATTATGACATCGCCCCCGGTGGTGCTCACACACTCACATTACTTCCCAAAGACGGCCAATCTGATGTGCTTTCAAATATGAGGCTGATGATGGGATGTGTTATCAGCTCCCCGCTGATGGACATGTGAAAACTGTTGCTGTGACAGCAGCCACACACTGCTGTCTGGTGTCAGTTGTAGAGATTCAGCCTATGACTGTATCACTATTTCTGTGTTTATTTGGCCTGGGCATGGAATGTTAGTTTGCTAGCATTAGAAAATTAGGAAGAAAATGCTGTTGCAGTTCCATACATTGCACTGCCTTATCCAAAAGGCTAACTTAACTCTAGAGATGAAAGAGAGTCAGCCCATGCATTCCAGGTCGCCCTACGGCAACTGGTGTTAATTATTTCCAAACGTTTTTTTTTATCTTTTCAAATTATTAAGTGTTTCTTGTATCTCAGCTGGCCTTTAGATAAGAATCCTTCATTTCAATTAAAGGTTATTTGGGAATGTGCTTAGATGGTAAAGCAACCCCATAGTTTCACTGCGACTAGATGACTGTGGTTACTGTATGCCAGTGTTGACGTGAATGGGTCCTTACTTGGTTGTGTTGTTTTGTGTGTGTTTCTTTGCATGCAGCTCATACTGTGAAGTTAGGAACTTAATGATGCCTCTCAGTTGACAGATAGTCTGAAGGACATGCATCCTTTTCTCGCTCAAGTCAGGCAAGGCTGCGTATTACTGATGCTATCTGTCAGCCATTGCACATATATAACTTTATGAGCTGTTAAAAGAGGCACGGGATGTGTTCTCTCCCACTAGACTTTGCGAGTCGCAACCACTTGGCTGTCAGTCGGATTGAAGGTTTGTTGTCACTTTCCCCATCACTCTGCACTACTGTTTATCCCACATTTATGGAAAATGGAGGCAAAAACAGAAGAAAATAAAAGCATAACAGCCCGTGTGACAGATAAATGACAGTATATTATGGATAACTGGGTAGATATGAAGCCCTTCTTTCCTCAGAGATTATTTGCCCCTTTTCTCTGTGTGCGGTGCGCCACAGATGCTCAGGCACAAACCTCCTGCACGCTTTGCTCTGCCGTCTGTGTGATGCGTGGACTCCCCCCCCCCCCCCCCCCCCACCATGACTTGGCACGCCACTTCACCGAAAGTTACGTCGATCACACGGAATCGTCTGTCCTAATCCCTGCCTGTAGACTAATCCCAAACACAGAGGATGAAGTGCGGGTACCAACGACGTGCAAAAAGAGAATTGCGTAATAATAACGCCTAACAGATCTAACAATGCAAATTAGGTCAGCACGTTTTTGTGTGCAGAGACACCCTTGGCTGGCGCTCCAGACTGCTGCAGTGCAGTGTAGGGGTGCAGATAGGCATGCAGACAAGGCAGTGGCCTTTAGAGCTGGGGCCCTGCTGGATCAGGGGGATGAGTCGAGCGGCCAGCGGCAGGAGGTGCAGCCGTAGTGGCCGCGGAGGAGGCGAGCGTCGGCCGGCTGTGCTGCGCTGTGCTGCTGGTGCGTCTGGAGGGAGATGGAGCGGGTCCCCGCTGCAAGGCGGTTGGAGGCGGTTAGAGGTGGCGGGCCGCTGTCGAACAGATAGTCCGCGGCGTGCCCGGAGGAACGAGCCCCAGCGATTATCTCACAGCTGTCGCCCAGAAGGCTCACCTCATCCCCCTTGCCCAGATAGTCCTGGCATGCAGCGCCAGGCTGTGTGTGTGTGTGTGTGTGTGTGTGTGGAAAGAGAGAGTGTGATGGAGAAAGAATGAGGGGGGGGGAGCATCTGGACCTCACTATGTCACTGTGTGTGTCAGTGAGACAGAGACAAAAGGCATGTGGAGCTTCCTCTGTTAGGGTGCGTGTTTGAATTTGTGTGTGTGTGTGTGTGTGTGTGTGTGTGTGTGTGTGTGTGTGTGTGTGTGTGTTTGCTCCTTCACCCTGGCTGATTTTGTTGGTGAGCTGTAGGGGCTAACTGGAGAGCAGGTGGAAAGTGAACCCCTGCCATCCCCACAGCACCCCCCCCCCCCCCCCCCACACACACACACACACACACACATACCCACATACAAACATACACACATACACACACACACACACATACACACATGCACCTGCTGTACACACACACACACACACATACACATATGCACCTGCTGTAGTGTACACACACACACACACACACACACACACACACAAACACACACAAACACACAGCACTTTGCCTGGCAGCCTCTGTGCCTACTGCATCCATGCCATCCGGCTACATGGGACCTACACTGATTTACACAGAGCCTGTGCCAGGACACTGGGCCTCATTTGATTACAGCAAAGCCTTTTAGATTACTGTATCGATCCACCGCCCTAAATTGTTTTGCAGCATTTGCTATGTATACACAATAAATGCACTTGCCAGAGTGAAATTGACTATCAAACTGTGAAAATAATTAACTTTAAATAAAAAAAATCTAGTTTGTTGTTGTAGAGGGCACATGCCAGGAGTATGTGTGTAATGACTCCAAACGACTCCAAAGGGAGCTGTGGAAGACTGAATAATAATTCACCAAATAATGTATTCAAGTGTGTGTGTGTGTGTGTGTGTGTGTGTGTGTGTGTGTGTGTGTGCACAACTGTGTATATTTCCCTTTGCAAGTATTTGCTCTGTGTGTGGTTTCTGTGTAGGTGTGCTTACAAGTATGTGAGTGTGCATATATGTCATATGTGAGTGTTTGCTTAATAATTCATGATTAATTAAAACGAAACAACCCACCATTAGAAAATTCACTTGAGACTTAAAAATAAACCTTATAAGAGGCAAAATGTCACCTAATAGCATTACTGGTCTAAGGGGTAGAGAGGTAGTTCTCATGTGGTGTGTATTACTTGGACTATTTCAGTATGCCAAGGACAGTGTTTGGGCTTGAGTGGGTGATATGAGTTGAGTGTTTGTCTAGGTGGCTGGTGAATTGGGGAAAGCACACACATCCATGCTGTGAGAAGGAGACACGGAGAAGCAGGCAAACATTCTCACTCTGTTTCTCAAATAAAAAAAAAAGAACTGTGCATAAAATCAATCCTTTTGTGATGCAAATTCTCATAAAAATGTCTGTTTTTTTTGTGGTCTGGAATTATGCAGCATTCCACTGCTTTCATCAGGCCCCTCTCTTGCTGTGAGAAATCTGTTTGGACAATCACAATAAAGCTCAGTCTTCATATTAATGAGGCCATCCATTCCTTAAATGCCACTGTTGGTCTTCGATTTAAAAGCCAGATAGACATGTAAACAGTCACTAATGCTTTCAGGCCCAATTCCAAGAGAGGCACTGAAGGAATCCAGTTAAAAATCTGGAGTAAGTCAGATGAATGCATGAATGAACTACTTCGTATTTTTCTGAACCATAGATGCTAGGACCTCATCATAGCTTTATTGTCGCTCCCAGAGTAATCACTGTCTTTTTTGGGTATGAGTGGCCTTGTAGTTGCACGCTTAACACAACTGGCGATGTGCTTTGTCATTTGCTCAAGAGATGTAAAACGGCAATCATATCCCCCAGAGTTGTAAATCTAATAATATAAATGGTTGATTTTATGACAGTGTCACCCGTATTGGTTTGTCAGCTGTAGCTTTAATTTGCCAGGCATAGTCCCTAATCGTCTCACACCATTTCAGTGTAATTGACTTACAACCATGTCAAGGGGAATGGTTAGCAGGGCTTTTTCCCACAGAGCCTATGTGTGGAAGAGGATGACTCACTGACAAACTTGGTGTCATTGAGTAGATTATGGTATGGTATATGTGCACCATTGAGTAGATTATGGTATGGTATATGTGCACCATTGAGTAGATTATGGTATATGTTCACCACTGAGTACATTATTACCTAAGGTGCCTGGGTTGCCCAGAGTCTTCTTAACACCACCTCAATCGTAAGTCATACCTTAAACTGCACCATTTTGAGTTCTTTCTCAGAGCTAGCTACGGTACAGTATACCTTTTTTAAGAGATACCTTAGCAAGGGTTGGTCTGGGTCACTCATTACACGGTGAAATACAACTATATCATAACAGTTTTCAACATTTTAGAGCCTGGATGTCACTCCCATGAGTCAGCCCCTGGGGGTACCACTAATGTGCCCCCAGCTTGGTCCCGGGGGGCTGTCCCTGTAGTTAGTTCACTGTAGGACGCTCTGGAAAAGAGCGCCAGTTAATGACAAATAATGGGTGTACCCTGTGACTGCAATGTATGACCAAGGTATGTGCTGCATTCTAATTTGTGCTTCATTAAATAAAAAGACTAAAACTTTGGGGGGTAATTAGTTTGCTTAATTAGGCTTTCATTTCTTATACCTTGTGATCACATCTTGCCTAAAGCCATCCTTATTTGCACACTTTTCAAATCTAATTTGCATAGTATTTCTTGTTGATGTTCTTCTAATAATGATGACCTGCATCTCATGCTCACATGCTCAAACCACATGAATGACAATAATCGATTCCAGGAAAGATGGATTCAGCCTCTTAATATGCATAGGAAGATTTCTATTCAGGGAACTTTTAAGAGATGGCTTGGTTAACACTGATAGAAAAGTAAACAACTTTAATAAGCTTCACATTTCAAGACTGCCACCATTGACATTTTGGAGTAATTCATGGCAAGAAGTACAGAGCAAATGTACTTCCATTAGATCACCACTGTTAAATATTAAGAATGCTTCTTATCATAGTCAGTTGTGTATATGGTCAATGAAGGACTGATCTGTCCAAGCTCAAGGATACAGCTAGATACTCGATTGAAGCTTTTGTCCTCATGGTGATGTATATTGGTCTATAAATTAAGCTTCAAGGCTTTGTGGTTATGTTCGGTTAAAGCAGTAGGTTTTATTCAGTGATAAAGAGGGTGGCATTTGTGGAGTCTCTGAGTCAGAATGTTTGCAGGCACATGAAAAAGAGAGGGAGTGAGACAGAGAGAGAGGGAGAGAGAGATATAGAGAGAGAGGGAAGGAGACAGGCAGAGAGAAAGAGAGAGAGAAACAATGGGCTAGCAGCAGTGGACCGTGGTTGTGTGTACACAAAACCTGTGATGCCCCCTGGGTGATAAGCACCGCAGAGATTAATTCCGGTCTGATGTGTCCCCTAGCGTTGATGTGATTTGATTTTACAGATTTCTGTGTGGGCATGGATATTTATTTATCTAGACCCGCTGAAAGGCTTCTGAAGTTGTTTTTCCTCCCCAAACCCTTCCTCCCATACACCTATGCCAATGACTAAAGGCATGAAAAGTTTAGAAACGGTTGCCATCAAGTAGTCAAAATTCAATCAGTCGCATTGGCTGCCAGCAGCTATTGATTGATTGCAAACAGCAGCCGAAAATCACCTGATTGTATTGCCAGCTTGGAGCACTTGGGCAAGACATTGAGTGAGAGACAGTGATACATGTTGTATTGTGTGTCAACCCCCCCCCCCTTCCCCCATTCCCCCTTGGCAGCAAGGTAAATGAGGAGCTGTATTGTCATGCCAGGGATGAAGGGACATTGTCCACGCCTTCTTCCTGTCCATGCGAGATGGCCATCCTTCAGAAATGCCCCCCAACCCCCCACACACACACACACACACACACATACACACACTCTCTCTCTCTCTCTCTCTCTCTCTCTCCATCAGATGGCTCTCCCTTCATTTACATTCCATGTCCGAGAGCCATACCCTTATAGAAAATATATAAAGAAGATTCAGTGCCTGCCAGTAAATCATAAAAAGCAATTTCAGCAGAGCACGGGGGATCTGACGGCGGTGCTCTTGACTTCTGCCGGTAAAGCTGCTCAAGTCAGTGTCACAGCCGCCATGTTTTATGCCCACTCCCATACTTCGAGGGATGCCAAACAGTTCACAGCATTAAATTGCAAAGTGAAAACTCTTGCTTGTTTGTTGTGCGGGCTCAAGGAAAAGAGTAACTTCTAAGGCAAAAAAAAAAAGTGTAGCAATTTTCAAAGCGCCTGTATGCAACGACAGGGAGTACTGTGGTGATGAATGGCAGTGGAAGTTATCCTCAATGCTGTTGTGAAAATTTATGAAAATGTATTTTCTTGGCCTGAACACATGGCTCCTCTCTATGATTGTCTCTGTGAAGGCCACAGAAGGCCTGCTCAGTTTTATTGAGAATCTTAATCATTTTGGCGGAAAATCCCCAACATGGGCTTTTTTTCCCTTTTTCGCCATCCATCTCTAATCTCGGCAAACGCACGTCCAGCCGAGAGTTCTCCTCCCCTCTGAGCCGGCTTAATTAGTTGATCTCATAATGCGACGCAAACCTTTTTCACTGTGATCACGCTTCATGTGTTACGTGTCTCTCCCCCATATGGACTCTGCTGATGTTGCCTGATATGTCCTTCCCTCTGTACCCGCTTGTTCTGCCTGTGCTTTGTGATCACAGGCAGTTAAATAGACGAGTAGGCTAGGGATCGCTTCCTACCACTGCTTGTATGGTTTAGCTGTCACACCAGCAACAAGGCAAGAAGGGCTTGGAGAGAGATGACTGGAGGCGTGGAGTCGTGTGACATTTTGTCCTTTGGAGATGGCAGTGCAGTGGTCAAATAGAAAGGACAGAAGCGGACACCTGAGTCTCCTTTACTAAATATCCAAGCCCACTCTGGAATCCAGGGCAGATACTTGCCCTGCGGTAGTCTGGCCTCCTGCGTAGGAATATCTTACCGGCTCCCTCCTCCCCTACCAGCCTCACACTGCATCTCATTGGACTTTATCACTCCAAAAATCTATAGTTTCCAGTCACGTTTATACATATGTTTGAAATTGCCATAACACACCATTTAACCAGAGTGCACGTTATCCCAAGAGCTGCCGATTCTGACATTATCAATATTCAAATGGTGCTGACAAACAGTAGTGGCTCATTAGCATGTAGAAATGACCACAACCCCCAGGGAGACGCAGGGTTGGTCCCGCGGATGTCCTAAGGATGTCCTAAGTACATTGTAAAAGTCTGTATTTCCTCCTAAACTTTATAGATGCTGGCGAATGATGTCTTTATCTGGATGTGTTGTGGTTGCAGTGTTGTGCACAGGGGTGAGTGAGTCTCCAGCAGAGACAGCCAACACTTTTTTGTTTTGTTTTGTTTTCCGTTCTCGCTGCAGCTGCTCCTCTGTTGGTGAAGGACGGAGGAGGAAGCCAGGCTTGGAGCTCCACTCATCCTACATAATACATGAGATAGATTTTTTTTTTTTTTTTTTTTTTTTTCCCGGGTAAACGTTCAGTGAATTTTTCATGAGACTAAGTTGACCATGTTCTTTTTTAGTGGCCGAAAACAAAAGATGGCCAAGTGAGCACCTGTACAAAAGCAGAAAATGCATTATAGGGCCTGGATATCCTGAAGTAGATGCATAATTCAAACGCCTCCTCAGGACATTGTGCATACTGCTTTACCTTTGTGCATGTCAAGATTGCCTGCGTTTCCACTAAGACAAAATGTGCTCCAATACAAAAGAGTTGTGATGATGAAGTGATTATATGCAGATGTTCATCACTCAGCTGGTTCATTATCATCTCTACTTGGCACGGCACTAGTCCCACAAGACCGGCATCAAAAATTCCATTTATATATATATATATATATAAAGTCCTGTGCTCGCTCAGACACCTCAGTGTTTCACTTCGCATTGTTTCTCTCTTCTCGCTCATTCGTGAAACAGCCAACCTGCCTCCGCTCATCTGAGAGATTGATTTTAAAAGCACTCTGATTTGTTGCGAGTCGAAATGAAAGCACAAGCACAGTGGCGCCAACAGCTCGAGACGCGCTACACCTGTCAGACTTTTGGGCCTGGGTCTTCAGAGAGCAGAGATCTGTTTCTGATAAACCTTAACATCTATGGCCCCATCCTCCAGTCTTCTGTTTTTTTTTTTTCGTTCTTTCTTTTCTATCTTTTTGATTTTGCTAGATAGCATTATCTCACCACTGGCTGCAAATTAATCTGAGATTAAACGGTGTGTGATCCTCATGGCTCCTACTATGCCTTAGTGGTGATGCGAGACACTGTTTGTCTCTGGCCATACCAGTGGAAATCCACTCACTGCATCACTCTGTTTGTCATCTGACAGCTAAAGGTGCAAGAGCTAAGTACACAGTGTCGGCCCTGTCTGATTCATGTGTGCGGTGCCACATCAGAAGCATATAGTGTTCATGCAAGGTGTTGAGTGCAGGGAAAGGTAGGCTGGCTAGCCTGTAGTTTCACCACCGACTGCAGCCTTGTGTTTATACATTCATGCTGTGTAGCTGCGCTCGCATACTCCCATTTTTTAATTCATACATTTTAAGAGAGAGATAAAGCACATATTTAAATGGAATGATTGTCACAACCTCCCAGTCTTCAAGGACCATCATGTGCCACCAGGCCCGGGCCCTTGTCAGTCTGTGGGGGAAAAAAAATGATGTATTGCCTTCACATTCAGGATGCCACATTAAGTAAATGCATGCAGCGGGCCAAGCACGCTCCCCTCAGCCAAGGAGCTGCGAGCTCATGTGAATTTAAGGGGGAAATAGTATGCATCCTTTGAAAACGAGCTCCCCTCCTTTGTCTATGTGGCATCGCTGTAAATAGATTGCTGTCAACGAGGGCCCCGGAAAACAAGAGGTGCCCGTGGTGAATGTGATCGGATGAGCAGTGAAGATGCTGCAGGGTGCGGATGGGTGTGTGGGTGGGCATGGGGGGGGGGGGGGGGGGGGTTGTTGTGTCTGGACTGTACTGACCTTCACTCACGCAGTGGGAGGCTTGTTGCAAATGAGAGGAGTGCTCTTTTTAGATGGAGGACTCGGAATGAGAAAGTGTGCGATGGTGATAAAAGAGAGGGAATGTGGTGGAGGGAGGAGGAGGAGTGGGAGGAGGGAGGGGGGAAATGAGGAAAAGTACTTGTCTGTGGTGGTAGTGATTTGAGAGTGTGTGTGTGTGTGTGTGTGTGTGTTTGTGTGTGTGTGTGAGAGAGAAATGTTGGGGGAGCGGGGGGCATTCAACAACAGGGGGCCGCCTAGACAAAAGTCTTGAATAAAGCATTAGGATCAGTCAGTGTCTCTCTCACTCTCAGAGGGAAAAAGACAGGTCTGTTCATCACTTTGTGCCTCCTCTCCAAAGCACAACCTTGGGAGAGGTTTAACTAAGGACCATTTGAAATGCTCACGAGCCGCCAAAGTCAATCCATGCCGGCTTTCCAAGAGCCTCTTCTGTTTAAAGGTTTACATTTGGGAGTGACCCACTGTCCAGACCCATATCATTTTATGTGGGTTTATGATGAGCGATGCCTTAATGTGCTCTGGCATATGTCTTTGCGGCAGAAACTCAAGGGTAGGTGATAAAACGGCAGTCTCAAGGACACGCTGTCACGGGAGACAATAAGTAATACCATTTAGTTGCAGTACTCTTGTCAGGCCCGGGCCTGCTCTACTTTAACATGTCATTACTGTGGCTATTTCACTCCGGAGAAGAAGTCACAGAGTTTGATCCGTGGCCGTAACTCATACGCAACTGGTGGAGCTGATGGTGCTGGTCACCTCCCGTAAGTAATGACAACATAAAGCAAATTTACAGGCCTGCCACTCCAGCTTGGGGTATAGACTTATAGGGGCGCCGGTCCACTGAGAGGAGTCCATCATTTCTTCCTAAGCAAGGGATCATGGTCCTGGATTAGAACTGCCTGGATGGTGGCTCGGAAGCATATATATTTTTTTCTGTCCTTGCAGGAATGGAAACAAACAGGGGTAGCCCAAAGATAGCACTGAGATTTAGAGACAAAGAAGAAGCATCATGTGGCTTCTGGGGGGACTTGATAATAATAGGTTTTTACTCTTTGTTGGTCAGGTGGCGTATTTATCTCTCTTTGACCCATGATTCCTTATCTTTATTCTTCTTTGATGCTAAATGGATCCGCTCTTCTTTGCTTTTAGGAAATGAAAAGAAAAACAGGCTGTGGCTATACCCATTATGTCATTAAATAGTGCAAATACAGATGTGATAAGCCTATTTGCGCCTTTGAATTACTCTGACTGTGGGCAAGTTTCAAAAGGCCTGGGTGAGAGCCTCCATTCTCCTTTCTGCCTGCCTGAAAATGTTTGCTCAGTTTAGTACTGCT
The DNA here is from genome assembly GCF_017589495.1 of Alosa alosa. Taxonomy (NCBI): domain Eukaryota; kingdom Metazoa; phylum Chordata; class Actinopteri; order Clupeiformes; family Clupeidae; genus Alosa; species Alosa alosa. Next base: position 19,714,536 of record NC_063193.1, on the reverse strand, counting down.
GCTAATATAATTTATGTTGAACAGAAGTAGGTCGCATTTTTCATGGTCTTCCATGAAAGGTTTATGATAATGTGTTAGAGGCACATTCAAAAGGACTGGCTAAGCTAGTGTGCTGGTGCTAAGAAATGCATTGAACAATAGGTTATGCTGTCACGCAACAAGCTCCCTACTAGACCCCAAAGAGTTCCCTGTTTTTGAAAAAAGTAAAGGATTTTGCACACATTTTTATACATTTAATTGGGTATTTTGTGCACTTTCTAAAAGACCAGCGCTAGATTTTAAGATCAAAAGCATGAGCAAGACTAACGACTAGCCTTAGTGATGTGTTGAACTAAGTGGTTGTTTTGAGGCAAGGCAGGTCAGATATGCATAAACTATGCAGAGGAGCTGCATTAAATCTGAGCCCGCTCTGTATCCATCATATGCAAATGTGAACGTCAGTCCCTTGCGGTCCATAATGTGAATACATTTACCGAAGAGGTTATTAGACTTTGCTACCTTTTGATTGAAGTAATTGGCCTTAAACAAAGCCTGGTCAACAATTACCTTCTTAAGTATAAGCAATAGATGAATTCAGATCAAATTTACATATTACAACAACATCAAAAACATTGCCGGCCTGTTAAGCCTGTCTATTTATAGTATGAGGTAAAACATTCTGAGAATATCCTAGCTTTTTAAACACTGGGCTTTTCATAACATCCACATACATCCATACATAGGTATTTGATCCACATAGGCCTACATCAACTGTATATAAATAAATATATATGTCGAGAATATAGTATGTATGTGTATATATATATATATATATATATATATATATATATATATTCTATATATATACTATATGTACCTATATGTATAGAAGTTTAAGCTCTTATAGAGAGTAAACTCTTAACTCTATTAAATAAAAATTCATGACAATTATGTATCAGAATAAAGAGAATAAACTCATCAAACAAATAGGCATGGTGGCAGTAATACAACTTTAAGTGCTTTATTTTGATTGACATGTTTTGATCTAGACAACAAATCAATAAGTAAGCATTCAGTAAGCATTCAGTAAGCAGTCCTCATGGGGTCAGGGGTTAAGTTACCCAGCATGCATGATCATAAGTCACTTCGAATGAGAGCATTCTCATTAACGAATACATTTAACCGTAGAGTAAGCATCCGCGCACACACACACATACAGTATATACTGTATATATACTGTACACATACTGTACATACAAACACACACACACACACACACAGTATATATATAGACACACAGCTCTTTCCTTCGCCCGACTGCTTTGTGTTTGCACCTCAGCCTCTTCGCTGAGCCGTGTCTCTCCTGTCATTCCCAATAACTGGGATAAACATTGATGATTCCCAGCTGAGACGGCTGCCGCGCAGACAGCACGGTAAATATGAGCCGCTCTGCGGCAGGCATTTACATAAAGCCAGCTCATCTCCAAACACCCTCCATGTGCTCCGGACCTTGATTTAGACACATGGCTGAAACGTATAGGGATAGGACAGCGGGGCCGGGGTGTGGGGGGGGGGCTGGGGGTGATGGAGGACAGACAGCAAGGGTGTAAATTTAGCTCATGCAACCACGCTGTGAGAGATGTTAATAATTGAGAAGGCATCTGTTCCAATTAATATGCCCCTTCAAATCAAATCCCTATTTAAATTTTCTAACTGGGTCACAGTCTCTGTGGTGCAATAGGATAAAATGAATTGGCTTCTTTAAATCATTAAGTCTTAACAAGTGGGTTACGACACATGAGAATCCCCCCTCAAAGTCCCCTGAGAGCCTCTGTCTCAAGAGAGCATGATCGGTCTTCGCAAGAGAAACCCTTTACACATTGGCACATGAAGAATGTTTCAAGCAGCACATGTGTTTTCCTCTGACTTGAGTGTTCGTGTGTCCCTGTGTGTCCATGATCTCTCTCAGAGTGCAGGTTAACAAATAGTCAATCAACACTGCAATCCATCTTTGGACATTACAGATAGTTTGTCATGGAGTTCTTGTATTGATTTAAATGGAGGAATAGTTGTCTCTAAGTGGCCAAGATCAACAAAAGTTCCTAACATGAGCTCAATGTATGATGAGTTTGAGCTTAACACACACTTAAACCTAACCTGACCCTTGCCAGATGAATTTCGCTCCGCCTAGCTCCACTCATCCATCTGGAACCGATCCATTGGAATGGTGTTTCAGAAGGCTTGGCCTAATCAAAAAATGCTTGCATATGATTGTATAAGCCACTTGTCCGTCATCTATTGACGTGCTACTTCAACCACTCACATCAAAGCCAACCCGTGACGCTGATAACAGTCTCATGGTCGCTTCGCCACTACGTCACATCTATGAAACTCCTGCCCTGCGTCCTGATTGGCTGAACCATAAAGTCGGTTGCAGAAATCATTCTCAATGGAAGAGGTCCCAGATGGATGTGAGTGAAGCTAGGCGGAGCTAAGCGGAACGAAATTCATCTGGCGAGGGTCAGGTTAACTTAAACCTAACACCAAGTTAAACCTCTTGACTCCACTGACTTCAACTTTATTTTTCAACACCTGGAAAGACCAATCAAATTCCCATTTCAAAGCGAGGTTCACACAGATTACAGAGAGGCGTACAATTTCGTGCTATTTAACGTAGCTGGTCTTTTCCAGCAAATGTACCTGTGTGAAATTGGTTCTGGAAGCCTAACATAATAAATGGAATAGAATGGCTAAATAAGATTGCAAAGTACACAAACCCAACTGATGGTTAGCCAAAACTTCAGTGTGTGTTTTACCTTACCTTTCCTCTCTATTCACCATACTGGGTTGGACATTGTTGTGAGAGGTGTATATATTGTTATATATTGTATATGGTTCTGTATATTACCCCTGGTAGTCATACATGCATGTCTGAAGAATTTAAATTTGGTACAATGTTGGAATTGACTGTTGGGTATTTTCATTTGTTTCTTGGCTGTTTGTTTGTTTCTGTGTTACTTTCTTTCTCTCTTTCTGTTTTTGAATACCGGTACTTTTATATTGGAGCATTCCGTGACATTGAGTTCTTTGTACACCACATTTGTATGTTCAAATGGATAAGGAAATTGTGCCAATTTTTGGTTGACATATACAGACAGGCTGATCATAACCAGTCAACCAAATCCAGCATCCTCAATTCAGTGGACCTTTAATACCGGGGATCACATTTCTGGCCTATACTGTATTAGTAATTCCACGAGTTGACTCAGTGTCTGGCAGAAAGGGTGGTATGGGATTCTGTACTAGTCAATATAAGCCTTTTTGCAATGCAAAACACAGCTCATTTCCATGACAGTACTTTTGTATCACAAGACATCCTCTTTGAGACATCTCAGTGTCGAACAGACAGCGCTGAACATACACTTAATGCATTGAAATGCACACAAGCATGACTACCGCTGACAAGCAACCTACTGTATAGCGAGTTCAATTTACCTAGCCTCTGCATCATTTTGTAAGTGTATCACAATTTTAGTCAATTTTCTGCTTAAGGCTCTCAGAGAGGTGTGTTTGGGTAAATGTATGTCTGTGAGCATGCTTGAGAAATAGAGAGGGTTGACATATATGAGGTGAGTTAAATAAAATATACATTAAATAGGTTATGTAACAGCTTTTCTGTGACTTGTTGACACTCCTTGAACCTCTATTTTGAACTGTAAGAGTTATCAATCTTTTATGTATGTGTGAATGCTTTACAAAGGCCTTGCAAATTGCAGCGCAAATGATAATTGTCAAAAACAATTACAGATTCTTCTGATGTAGCTAAACCTTGAACAGTCAGGGCAGCTGCAAGGCCTTTTTCAGAGACAACCCATGTATTAACCCCCTCCGGTTAAATTCCACTCTGAAACCCACGGATGAAAGACTACAAAATTACACTGTTTTGATGGAAAATATTTAGCAGGATTGCTGCCAAGAGGTCAGAGGGAGCTTTTTTCTTTTTTTAAACTCTGGTTGCATGGCTCTCGTTTTCCCTCCCTGAGTAGTGGTCTCAGACCTGCTGCTCTGCCTTCGAGAAGGAAAGCTCTCCCCTTTTTCCCAGGGGCTTAGAAGGCTAACAGAAAAAGCTGTTTCTCACTTTAATCTACCCCCAGCCATCAAAGCCAGAGAGGACTCCCAACATGTCAGCGCAGGCACATGTCACAGTCTTCAGAACAGTGCCTTTATTCTCGACAAGTCTTGTCATTTAAGTATGCTACCAGGCAGGACAGCCACAGATATGGGGAATAACCTCGGGCCCGGGAGCTTTGATGAGCACATTTACATTTCTCATATATTTTTATGAATGTGAAAATGGAGAAAGGGGGGGGGGGGGGGCAGATATTGAGGGGCTGTGGTATTTCACAAAGCGGTGGCCCTTGCCAGAAGAGCGTTTTGGGACAGGCTTTATTCAAACAGACAGGGATAAATTACACGGGGTGGACCCATATCCGCGAAGGTGTTTTTAAGCGCAGAAGCATGGGTTGTGTGCTCAGCGTATTCATTTCTGCTTTGACATTTTTGCTAAGCTCAGGGTTCACATTTGTGCCCGTCTCAGGCACAATGTTTTGGCCATCATTCTCAGCGTGTTTTCGTGTTACGGCTTAGACGAACTAAAAATAAAGGCACTTTGATTTTCTGTGGTGTTTTACGAGAACAATGTATCAAGGAATGATATGAGGACATTTTTCCATTAATGCATTTCAGAGGTTTTTTTTATGAAGCTGTTTGTCCTCATCATTTGACCTTAACCATTGTCTGCTAATTGTTCCACAGCATCCTTTTGTTTCCCCCTCTTGTTTCATACCCTTGTAATAATTTATCCACTTCCTGTAAAGAGGTGTGCATTCTCAGAAAGGCTGCAGCTGGAGAGGGAGAGACAGTGTCTATGACAGGGCCCTCTGAGGAAGTTAGTCCAGGCTCTTGTTGGAAACAACATGCACAATGGAAGATCGTACCATGTGGCTGTATTAGTGCTCAAGAGAGAAAGAGAGAGAGAGAGAGCACTTATCCCACCTCTCACAAAAAGCCACACATTCATGCCTTTGGTATCAAATATTCTCAGCGGTGTTTTAATCATTCAAGGCTTACACTTTCTTTTTCAAAAGAGCACCATGTATACTTTGACGAGCGCTGTTGTTTAGGACACAGCGAATGCGCATCCGAGAGGTTGTTTTGTTGCCGGCTTTTTTGTTGATGCACCTCTCTGAGCCGAACAAAAGGTTGGAAGATCCGTTAGCTTGTTGGTCTCCCACACAATATGGGCCCTCCACAGTGTGTGTGTGTGTGTGAGAGCTCACAAATAAATGTCCATGAGAGGTAATTGCAATGAATAATGGATTATTCATAGGTTAGTTATTGACCTGAGGAAATGAAAGTCAAATATGCTAAAATAGGGAGACAAAGTGCTTCAAAGCATGTGCCAAACTGACTGTGCCATTTCATGGAAGGAGCCTTCACAAGGTCAGTTAATTAGTACACCCTTTTTAGACTCATAATTTATGTCATTCCTTTTCACACTCCTTTAGTTGTATTAGACACGTTTAGATTTAGATTAAAAGCACTTGAACACTCCTGTCCTTGTTTTCCTCTGAGACAAGGGTGTGTCACAATGATGGTGTTTTTATATAAATGGGTTCAGCTGGGTTGGTTAATGTGACAGGGGCAGCCATGTTTATGTCATGACTGTGCTCATGTCATGTAGTTGAATTACACCATATTAGAAATGTGTAACATTATAGTTTTGCTTGCCATCTCAGTGTTTCCCACAGAATTGGATTCAATTTGTGGCGGTAGCTGACTTGGACAGGGGGTATTAAGATCGTATTGGTAGTGTATAGGTCTAATTGAGTGCCTGTCACATAAGACGTTCGTGAGTAATACAGTTAAAAGGCTGCAGATGTGTGGATGCAATTCATAACGTTTTCTACATAGTTAAAATAAAGGTTGTACTTCTCCTTGGGACAAGCACTTTTGAATTTTGGAAAACACTTTTCCATTTACATCGGGATTTTGTAAACATTCAGTGTCAGTCAATAAAATGAGCCCTTCAACGAAATGGACAAGCAGCTGTAAGTAGGCTACGCATGCTAAATTCGACATCCAAACAGTATTCTAACGTTAGCTTTAAGATACTGCTTGATTGCATAACTTAACTTAGTTTAGTCTCTTCAATGTAGCCTACTATGTTGTGATAAGACCTTAGCAGAGTTAACTTCAATGCAGCAGTTTTGAACAATTTTGCGCAGCATGGTCCACGATGCTAAAAGCGGATTTAATAGCAATTTAGCCAGATGTCTTCTATGCAATGCTTCTATGTGGCAACAACAATCCTTCAACAATCGTGAATATTTTGTTAAATGCACATGCAGAGGAGGGGCAGCAGGCTACGAGAGAGAGCAGGGTGGGGCAAAGAAAGGCTGCATGCCTAAAAAGCGCAGCTCAATGGCAATGCAAGGATTTGATCTTATATTTGATTTAATTTAAATTAAATTAAATTAAACATAGAATATTAATCTGTTTCGGCCGATTTTGATTTTATGGCGCACCGCCACAGATTAGTCAATGAATGGGAAACACTGCATCTGCTGTGCTTGGTATTGTTTGCTGTGTTGAAGTTAATCTGACATATGATAACTCTGACACTGCGTTATTATTAAGACTTTCTATTTCCTATATCTGTTTGGTGATGTGGAAAATAAACACACACACACACACTATATATATATATAAGTATTTAAGTTGAGAAAGGGACAGCGAAGCGTGGAGGCCATTGGCTGTCCTCGGAATCCATCAAAACAGAGCGGCAGCATGTTGATTCTGTCGGCTAATTAAACGCTTGATTCCATGTGTTAATTTTTTCCTCCCCTGATAATTAAGCTTGTAATTACAATTACACTGTTTTGGACAGAGACGGTTTGGAGGAATATACTGTCTCATTTCCCCCTCTGGAAATCGCCCACCCCTCTCCATCCAAGCCTTTGAATTCAAGCAGGGGGTCCAAGTTTAAAGGCCCCTTTCTGTTTCCTGTGTGTCCCTGAAGGTATGGCACTGTCCTTGTACCCTAGAAACAACTGACATACGAGTCTGTAGCCTGTGGATGAGACAGTCAGTGTTCAAAGTAACACAGTTTAGGAATTCCCCTTAACATTTATTTCCAATGTGCTGTGTGCCCATTTAGCACTAAGGGGGTGCCCAGTCCATTGACAGCTGATGAAAAGGCTGATGTCCTTGAACAGCAGAGCTACACAGTGCTACACAATGGTGCTCCAGGCTTTAAACCATGTTCATGCCAGCCCTGCAGTATGCTTTTGGGAGTGTAGATGCACATCCTAGCAGCAAAGGACACAGCATATGTAAGGATTGCCTGTAGAAAGTTGATGGTAAAATGGTAATGATAGGGCTACTTCAAATATTGCAATTTCAGACATAGTTCAGCACAGCACAGTTCTGTTACTGGTTAGCATGATACCCTGTAATTGGTATCGAAAATACACAATGTAACCTGGAATGGAGTATGGTGGGTAGTGATTTTACTGAGAGAATGTCAATAAAGACACTGCAGTTCTGCCAGACTATACAGCAGTTAAAATATAATGAAAATGTAAAGCACCATTTCTGTAGTCATTTCTGTGGGGCCTCGGAAGGTTCTGTAATACGTTGTCTGTGTGTGTATGTGTGCCTTTGTGTGTGTGTAGGATCTGTAAGCGTCTAATCCTCGGGGTAAGTGCACTATGCCAGTAATCAGATTCAGAACGAAACAAAGACTTCACATGAACCGGTGAGGGTCACAGCTTCTCCAAAATGCTTTAAGAAGAAGAAATTGTACATTTATACCACCACCATAATTCTCAGTGATTCCAGTTTAACCCCTGGTATTGTACATGGCGCTGTAAGACACAGCGCTAAAGGTGTGCATCCCCTGCCGCTGTTTTAAAGCTAATGCTATTCGCATTAGACTGTAAGAGGGGGGTGGGCGCGCAGATGGAAGAGAGGCGCAGGAGTGCTCGTTTCATCTCGCCCGAGCATGGCGCCCTGTCCTCCAGGCCACCCAGATTGCTGCAGTGATGAATAAAACAACAGGCTCTGGGTTGTTACGTTGTGCTGACTCGTGCTCTTTTAAATGAAGCAGCAGACAAGCCGAGGCCCTGCTTTCCTGAGATGCCTCTTAACGGGGTGGGAAAGGTTGTGTGTGTGTGTGTGTGTGTGTGTGTGTGTGTCTGTGTGTGTGTGGGAGGGGGTGGGGTGGGTTGCGCTTCGTAACACCCACGGCCAGCCGTCTACAGGAGTACAGGTCAGGGCGCTCTTGGTCACTGTGCGGCAGCGAGGAAGGGTCCAGGCAGGCTAATAGGGGCCCTCGATGGAATTAGCGTCTGTGATGAAATGTGTGACCTCCCACCGGCCAGAGACCACTCGACAGTGCCAGTTCCAATAGGTCTGTCCAGGGAAACCTAAAGCAACATTTTTTACCCTGAACTCTGCTTCACCTGTGTGTTTTGTCTGTGACACACACACACACACACATACTCTCTCACACAAACACACACACACACACACACACACACACACACACACACACACACACATCATACTCTCTCACACAAACACACACACATAGAGATATACATACACCCTCTTCACATACACCCAGAGAAAGGCATTCACATGCACATGCACATGCACATGCACACTCCTCTATACACACTACACACACACACACACACACACACACACACACATATATTTCTTTACAGCCTATGCAGTCATGCCTGTGTTCACTCGATTTGCTCTCACACGGTGTTGTCTGAAGTCATCAGCACCTCCATCTCATAAACCCCCGCTGACCACTTTACTCATTCTTCCCCTTTCTCTCTCTCTCTCTCTCTCTCTCCCTGGCCAGCTAAGGGGGTGGTGGATGGGGCTCTCTGTCTCTCCATGGAGCAGGATATTTTGCTCCAAATGGCATTAGTGTCAGGCAGCATAACACTCATAGCTAATTTGCGCAGCTAGATGGATCTATATAACAAATATGGGCTTGTACACACTCAGCACATGCCGTCATTAGCAGATCGCACCACCATGCAGAGGCTGACCTCGGGGGTAGGAAAACAGCGTGGCTGTGACGCACATGTCACTACCGACACTGGCAACCACACACAAATATGTATAACATGCACTCACTGACACACACACACACACACACATTAATTTGCACTCTGTACCACCTATAGTGTCTCTTCTTCCCACCACCTCCAACTGCCCACCCCTGCACGTTGTACAGTTCAGACGGCGTCCGAAAGCTCTTGAAACTCCAAAATGTGTGTGTCGCTTCTTTAAAGGTCTGTCACGTTGGAGAGTGTTGCCATAGTGATGTTTAAAGGCAGTTGGAGATGCTTTTTCTGAAAGTTTTCATTCAGTGGTTTCCATTCATCTGTGAAGGAAAGAATAATTACGGAGACATCAGGAGATGAAAGTGGTGGTGATATGGCGGAGGTTATTTATATTTAGTTTTAGTTATTATTTAGTTATTATTTTTTACTAGCGAGGAACCTTGATGAAAGCATTTCTGGGTCTCTCAGAATGGCTGAATTTGGCATCTAAAAGAATACGTCAGAGTGGAGAATTTGGCATCTAAAAGAATACGTCAGAGTTGTCATTTTCAAAAGGAACCCTGTGCAGCTGGAGTCTATCACATAATTCCAAAGGATCAGCATGTTCTAAAAGAAAGGAATAACCCAATAACCTCTGTCATAACTCCCATCTCCACCCATCCCTCATGGGAGACTCGGATCAAAATGGCTGTTGCGTGGGCTGAATGACTCAATCGAATAATTACAGCCCCGTGATGAGGGTCAGTGACGGCCGGCATACCTCAAGTATTACCAACCCCCTTGAACCCTCGACTGCAGGCCATTAATAGACTCATGTAAAATGACACCATTATTCGCTGCAGTTTATTACTGGGAATTGTGGGTAGGCCGGACATGCCCTTTTCAGCGGCACTTATCCCTCTCTGCCGCGGGCCCGCTAAGTTTCCCAGAGAACGCTGATTGGTTCTCCGGAGTCCGGATGAGCTCCTGAGCCACCGAACCAGTGGGCTCTACAGAGTTAGGAGAAAATGTTGGGGGGGGTCCAGGCAGAATTGACAGGTATGAAGGGGGAGTGTGTGTGTGTGTGTGTGTGTGTGTGTGTGTGTTCCGTGTCAGGGCAGTAGGGTGGGGGTGTGTGAGGGGATTGGTGGACAGACATGAGCGAGGCCGTGCAAACGTCTGTCCATTAATGATGTCAAAGGAGCTCCGCACTAATGGGATTCACGTCTTCAGAATGTCCATCTGTCTGGGGTTATCCAGCGGCAGCATTTAAGCCAGGTTTGATTAAATGTCAGATCCGAGGCGTGCCCGCTCTGAAAGGTGAAGCACAGGCATTTCAGATTGGTTTGAAAAGCTTGATGGGGGTGGGGGGCAATGCATTGGCGATGAAGGAAATTAATTTACATCGTAATAACATTAATATTAAAGTTGCATTCGTGGGAAGGCAGGAGGGAAATGGAAAAACTGCGCGTTGGGGTTTTTGTGGGTACGAATTATGTGTTCAGGGAGTCTTTAAGTAGTTCTCCAAGGAGAATATTGGCAGGCACTTACTTTGAGTATCACCACAGAAGAAATAATATCTGTTGGAGCTGCCTTTCAACATTGTTACTGTGACAGTTTAATGCAGGCCTTCTTGCCTCACATCTACATCTGAATCGTTGTTTTCCTTTTGTCCCGGTTGCCAAAACGAGTTCTATAAACTCTCTCTACACGCCATAACTTCCAAACCCTGCATAGCAACTCACCCTGGTGCAACACAGGCCATTGGCTCACTTTGACATGGGCACTGGTTCAGATCTCGTTTTCTTTCCTTTTTTTTTTTTTTGGCTGAATGGTATTGAAGACAGGCCTTTTGTTTGCATGCTGGCAATGATGAAAAGAAGGGTGCATCTCGGCACCGGTGAAAATTGAGAGTTATTAATGGGTGACAGTGTGTGGCCGGCACTGGCAGTGTGATAAACGCTCCGGCTTGTTGCTGTTTTTATATCGCGTATTATATCAGCGCATTACCCACACACTCCCTCTCTCCGCTGGGCCCGCACGGCTCGTTAATCGCCCTTGTCTCCGAGGTGTCACCGCGCACGTCCTTCCCGAGAGGTGCGGCAGGCTGCGGAGCCGTAAATCCGCGGGCCAGACTTTCCTGAGCCCTTGTGCGAGAGAAAACTAATTCATCATCATCATCATCATCCTCATTGCCATCGCTATCATCATCATCATCATCATCATCATCCTCACGTGCTAGACGAGCAGCGCCCTTCATCATGGCAGAGCTCCCATGTGCCGCCCCCAACCCCAACCCCAACCCCCCCCCCCCCACATCTCCATCACGCTTCACCTCCTGGCACAACTCATAGCTCTTTTCATATCTGCCATCTCAAGGTGCCACCATAGATACTACTTGCTTTCTGACTTCATCTTTACCATTATCATAATCACCATCATCATCATCATCATTGTTGTCATCACAATCCTCATGATCCTCATTCTCATCCTTATCCTCATCATAATCATCATCATCATCATCATAATCGTCACCATTGTCCTTGCCTTGCTATTGCTATGATGAATTTTAAAGTCACTGTTCTCCATTGCTATTTCTAGAAGTGCACAGAGCTTCTTGGTGATGTCAAAGGATGTTCCAGTGAATGCGATAAGTGTAACCAACAATGACCCGCACCCCCAACCCACCCCAACCTAATAACATGGTTTTTAGCTGCTAGATGGTACTTGCCTGTTCAATATCCACACGAATTCCCTCTATCTCCAGGCATGGAGACTCAAGGCCACATGGCCTGGTTCATAGTCCCTTAAATCTGAAGTGTTTGGACACAAGAGTGCAGAGTGTGGACTGAGATTGAGCACAGTGTCGGGGTAATAGACTGAGAAACATTTCGGCTGTCCTCTCTGTGGCTTTCTCGGCAGGTTTAATAGGTAGGCTACCTCCGAGAAAATGCTTCATTAATCTTGAATTGTTTTCAGAGGAGACACAGGCTAATTAACTCTGGCTTCAATCTGGGCTGGGAGAAAGTTTCAACGCTGTTGATGTTGTATCGACTGTAGTTACAAAAGAGGGGTAATTACGACAGAGTTTTGCTTTGTAAACTGTGAAAGCATGATACACAAACACACCCTTGATTGTTTTGGTGTATTAGGTATTAGGTTAACGGTTTGGACAATCCCCAATGATGGTTTCACTCGTAATTGCACTACTCAAATTTAGATAACAGCAAATTTCTTCAACACAGGCTCATTATTTTTTTACTTTCATGAAATAACAAGGAGACATTTATCATGAAACTGTCTTTCTGCTACTGATGGGAAAGGGTCATTTTAACAATGCAATGGTATTTCATTCGTTTTCAGAACCCTCATGTGGTCAGTTATCAGTTGATGGAAATGCTCTGCAAGTGGATGATATAATTTTAGTCTTGGACACTGCACTTGCTGAGAGCTTGGGAATGTATAAGTGGTATGGCGTTTGTACGGTCTAATAGTGCCCTGTTGCCCTTGGCAGGCATGCTGTTGCAGAGCCAGACTCAATGCCATTACTCTTGCTCCTGATTTATATCATGACGTTTGCCTTTTTCCTCCAAATCCAATTGCCCAAGAGCTGCATCCATGCTGGTGTTTAGAGCTGAAGTAAGCCAGCTTGTAAATCAGCATTCAAGGCTGGGTGTGTGCACATCACCAGCCAACTCCAATTCGCCACATACACACACACACACACAAACACAGACACACACACAGACTTTGACACAGACATAGACCCACATATGAGCAAATACTTACACACAAGGACCCACAAATACATGTACACACACACACACACACACACACACACACACACACACACACACACACACACACACACACACAAGAGAAATGCACACAAATGCAGTGCCATGCCACACCTCTGCAAACACACTGTGCAGCAGGAATTCTTTGGGGAGCAAAAGGGGGATTGATAGAGCTGGAAAAGAATATAATTTCCACCTCTAACCCCCCAATCCCATCCCTCTCTCGAGGTACATAAATGAGTGCTACCTCTCCCATAATGCATGATGGTTACTGGGCTCATGCTGTCTGTCCAGCCTCAACCACAAGCTCATCTGATGTCACATTTCTGGGCCGCCCCCTCGGAGATGGAGGTGGGTTTGTGGAGTTGTGAAGGTTGGGGTTAGTGGTCCCTAGAGACATCCTCAGTGCCACAAGTCATCCAGAGAGCTTTGGAGCTGGATGGAGACAGTGGATGAGCCCAGGATAGCGGATAGCGGATAGCGGATAGCGGATAGCTTCGCAATCTCTCACCATAAAGCTACCGTGTGAATTGTATATTGGTCAATTAGATATCGTTCTATGTGAGCTGTCATGTATGACGCTTGGTTGTTGTTTAAGGATTCTCATGAGCTACCTCCCACCCCTGTGTTGATCAAATGTCCCATACATCATACTGGAATGTTAGTGACGCTGTTTGCACCCGCATCTCTATCATGATTTGATTAAATACTATATATATATATATATATATACATGTTGCAGTGGTGGCTTAAGACAAGAAAGGAAATGTGTATTATCAGTCTCTGCATGATCACATTGCTTCCGTCATTTCCCTCCTCCTCAGGCATGCTGCTGTGTGGACCTCACGCGTAGATGGATCCACCTCAGACATGAAAAATGAATATTTCAACGAGTATTGATAATTGATTTCCCGTTAGCAGCTCTAATCACAGCTGCTATCTACACCGATGTCTGATGGTGTTAGTTACAGTTCCCAACCAAAGCAGGGTGTGTGTGTGTGTGTGAGGCGTGAAGCAACAACAGCGGGAAAACTGTTTTCCCTCTATAGCATTTCACACTGCCATGGGTGAGATATGCAGCTTTAAAGTATGTTTTTGAAACCTCCACCTTGAGTTTTGTTTCTATGGCAACTCAATTTCCAGCCCCAGATAAAAAGACCCATTATGTTTTTTTTCCTTTTTTTTTCTCCTTTCTTTTTTTGTGGTGAATTCAAGTCGGAATGTGTATCTTTTTTGGGTGGTTTGGAGGGAGATTTGTCTTGTTAAAGAACTGACAAGTTTGCTTAGGCTTTCAGACCTCTATGTTGCCAAGAAAGATCTGACCAGATGACTTCGATCTGATTTACCCAGCACTGTGATATCCTACATAGAGCTCATCAGAAGAGACAAAAATCACAGCCTGACACATTGGACTCATACTGCTTGGCTGGTTCTTTATTTGAACCATTTGTCTTTTCAAGGTGTGCACACAATAGCACCAGGCATTTTTGGGTGTAAATATTTGTTTTCTCTTGAAAACATAACAGTGTGAGTCTAATCTGCTAAAACACAGGCAATCACCCACACATAAGTTGCTGGATGAATATATACTGGTACTTAATGTAAACAGATGTACATATACAGCTTTGTGACATATGGAAGATAATTAGGACTAGAGTGTTATATGTGTATTGAGCTGTAACAGATATAACATGTGGGCTTTGCAGCAGTATTGTGCCAGCTAATTAAACTCTCGGTCATAGACTGTGTGGTCCCAGATGGGTCAGTTTATGAATCACCAATCTGTATCACACACACACACACACACACACACACACACACACACACACACACACGCACACACATACACACACACACACACACCATCTACTTCGAATTTAAGATTATTTGCTAGTCAGCAAAATGTGTTTAGATTTGCCTCACTAGACATTTTTTTAGAACATTACTTGCCTGTTTACATCAGGAGGCAGCTAGCAGAAAATGAGAGCGAACACACAGGCCAGCAACATGGCCGATGCAAGAAGACATGGGGCCAGGAGGCAATTTCAGTAGACAGTATCACACAGTGCAATACAAGGCTTTTGTCCCCCTGAAAAGTGATTGTGAATGTATAGCCTCTCAGATGAGTGTGTCAGGTAGTCTACTAAATATGCAACCATAAAGGATGATGAAACAAGCATTTCATGTACACACATTCCACTGCTCTCAATTCTAATGCAATTCCTGATTTGTAAATTGGTTTTGCGTAATGACAGTGTTGTATGCCATTACTTACAAAGATCAAAACATCTTTTTGTTCCCAGAATTTCATTTCCTACTTCAGGCACCTAATCTAATTCATGTGTGCTGTAATGTGTCATGGTCGACTATCATGCTTGTTTCAGTATTCAACATTTTTAGTACAATTGTAGCTTGTTTTCTCGTGTTTCAATCAATTAACAATTTCACGCTCCGGTGATTTCATGATGTAACAATGCCTTCATGGTTTTTTCGCCTACCGTAGGAGCCATCTTCGATGAGTCTGCCAAGAAGGACGACGAGGTTTTCCGTCTCGCCGTGGCCGACCTCAACCTCAACAACGAGATCCTGGAGACGGAGAAGATCACCGTCTCGGTGGAGTTTGTGGACGGGAGCAATCCCTTTCAGGCCGTCCAGGAAGGTAAGACTTCACAACTCTCTCTCTCTCTCTCTCTCTCTCTCTCTCTTGTGTGCACTTCCCCTCCCCTTGCGCTCCTCTTTATGCTTTAGTGCTGCGGGATGTTTTTCTGTCTGCCATGAAATTATTTATATGTGAGATTTCAAAAAGTCTTCTGAAAAAAAGAGAAGAACAAAAAAAACAGGCACAATGAAGTTCCCAGACAGGCGCTGCCATTCTCTCAGTTGCAGTGCAGTGCATCTACTCACGGATGCCCCACGCTGTGTAGATCAAAGGTGTGCCCTGCAGGCCAGAGCTAATCTTATGTTTATTAATGTGTTCAGTGCTTTCATTATTTTTTAGCATTGTTCAATCTGTGGAACTGTTTAATGACCAAAACGAACACTTGGTATTTTATTAGTAATGGCACATGCTCAAAAACTGGCCCAATTTAATGGAGGTAATTAGTCGTACATGAATGACTGGAAGTATTATTGTGTATCAACTTGAACTGTTTGGCTAATATTTTGCATAGTCTACGCGCCAAATTAATTTCGAGCAAGGCGTGATATTTTTAACATCAGATCTCATTAATGCAGAAAAACGTGGGCCTCTGTATCATTCAGCCATGTAAATGACCCTATAACACCAGCTATGGAGTAGTCAGGAGTATGGGTAGACCAAGGTTTGTCTAATACGTACAGATGGAAACAGATTTAACTGCAGTTAACAGAAACTTACATTTCACTAATCATCTGGTGAGACATGCAGATACTTACTGTATCTCCATTTGTGACTTATCATGCCTCACCAAAAATGTCCTCTGATCAAACAGAAATGGCAATATTGATCATGGTGAGACGGCCATTCAGGCGAAACACGATAATGTGTGATTCATCCTCTTACGCCACAGTGTCTGCAAAGCTGTCTTGTTCTTGCTCTTTGTTTACTGGAATAGGAATAGGGCATAAACTAGCTAAAAACAATATCTCCGGCAACAATGAAAATGGACAAATGGCAAAAACAAAATATGTCTCTGTATGGCACTAGTCAATTTGTGCAGTGTTCTCATGTTTCCAGCATGGCATGCTATGGGAGCCATGTTTCTAATATGATGCAATTGCAGTAACGTTGCAGCGGAACATGCTGCTCAGATAATTGACCAAACTGCCAGAGGAAACTGTCGGCTTGTGTGGCAGGAGACTGCCATTTTCCTGACAAGCCCTTGATTTAGCCAGCACGCTGTCAAACACCTGCCCAGCATCATCAGCCTGGCCAGGGTCGTGGTCAGAAAACATATGGTGCCTCTCTGCATTGATAAGACACTGATTGGTCTTGGTGTGTGTGTGTGTGTGTGTGTGTGTGTGTGTGTCTGTGTGTGTGTGTGTGTGTGTGTGTGTGTGTGTGTGTGTGTGTGCGTGTGTGTGTGTGTGTGTGTGTGTGTGTGTGTGTGTGTGTGTGTCTGTGTGTGTCTGTGTGGTTAGTTTCTGTGTATTTGTTTCCCTAGCAAACAAAACAGTTTATAATTGTTTCACCCAGCTTTTCGGCTAGCTCCTTAGGTGTAGGGGGCAATTCAGTTCACCGAATTGCACATAGACGCTGTCCCCATCAAGTGTATGTGTGTGTGTGTGTGTGTTTATGTAAAAAAAAACTAGCCCCTGGGTATCTGCTTGGAAAGAAAGCCTGCCCAGCACTACAGTACTCTGTTTGTGCAATTTCTTTGAACTTCATCATATCCGAACTATGTATTGTATACTTTGACCACTTTTAGTTGCATACAGTGTGTGGAGGCCACCAGGATCAATTCAAAATGCATATTTTGTACAGAAAAAATCCTGAATTGCTTTGTTGGTAATAGCCTCCAACAGATCAAATGCAGTATTTATTGATTTTGGAGGGAAGTCTCATTATTGGCCTTGCACTTTTTGTTCACTCAGAATGACAATTTTCTTTGTCGTACGTGTAGTCCCAAATGGGATACATGTACTAGACCCATTCTCTTAGGGTGAATCATGGCTTTTGGCACATTGGAACACAATGCTTTTTCATGAATAATGGTTACTGTGTGCAGTGTACTGTAGCTAGCCTAATGGCCAATAAACATCAGCACCATTCTCGGTGTATGGTGTCAATAGGCTTTATCTTTTTTCCTTTCCTAGCTGAGGTTATCAACTCAGGTCCTGCATTTGCAAGTGTTGGAATTTTATAGGCGTGCTTTTCATGTAAATAGTTTTAGGAGGGTGTGAAGACTGGAGAATTGTATGAATAGAATAAAATTGCCCACGCCCATCGGAGATAGTGGGAGTTTTAATGCATTAAAAACCTTTGAAATTCAGTTAAGTAGGTTAAAGCCTCTTATGGACTGAGGAGAAACAGATGCGGTCTTACGTGATGTTGCCCTGCAGTTATCAAACATCAGTGCTCAATGCTTATAGGTGGCACAGAATAAGAGTCTGTCCTTGTGCATTGTTTACAGTAGGTGCTCTGTTTGTTCTCTACATTCGAGCATGATTCTAACCAATATTTGGGTTTGAGTTATGTTTGTAGTTTTTGGCCCTTCTTCACATTAGGGCTCTTGATAGTAAGCTCTAGTGTCTCAACCTCATCTGCCTCCTATTGGCTGGTACGCTTGTAACTTCTTCCTAAAGACAGCAGAACATTTTAAAGCAAGTATTTATGTCAGACTTGTCGGATTTAAATGTCCAACTGTTTGCCCTGAGATTTACTCTGTTTTCTTAGTATCTTAAGCAATTTTCTTCAGCTCAGTAGTGCAGAAATTATCCTGAATGAAAGGAACGTAACTACTTTGTGTCTCTCGCTATGAAGAAAAAAAAACATCAAACAAAAAACAGACAGTATGTCAGTATTGTCCAAGATTTTTCTTTGTTGAAAGTGTTGGCTTCCACACTGGCGCCAGTAGCTCCTTTTGGCCTGTGTTGTCCTCGGTTGGTTTTGAGATGAGTGCTTTGTTGTTGGAGCTTAAAGGGGGCTGTAGATTCTTTTCCCATGAGCTGTGGGTCTGATGGTGAAGCCCAGGACGACTGAGTTCCATTGAGCACAATAAGTCATTACAATTCGTCTCCCACCGAAGCACACTGTAGGGTGTGAAGATTTGAAGCTACAGTAGATTTGGAGTACATGCACTCTAAGAGTAGTGTTGAGTCCCATCTGAATTGGACAAGGTTAATACATTTGTAACCATAATGATAATGTAGTAATAATGTAGTAATAATAGTGTTATAATGACTGAACAGTGTTCAGTGAAGGTGCAGGTGCAGATATGGACCCTTGGTATGTGTCTATTGTATTTTTCTGTTGTCACTTAGAGGAATTACTCTCTCTCTCTCTTGTATAATATGTTTTTGTTTTCAGGTAAATAGAAACTGTGTCTTCCCTCTGCTTTGCTAATTAGAATACAAGGATTTTTATGAACTACTGGGTAATAGGATAAACCAGAGTAGAGGGTCGATTGTGTGCATTGTTCATATCTTGCATGATTGAAGCAATAAACTTTTTCTTATGCCATGAACGTGCTAGGCAATCAATCCATATGGGAGAAGGGCATGTTAGGAAAATTGATTCTGGAGTGGCTCCCCAGCTGACTGTCTGTCCTGAGTTATCTCACAGATGCACAGATACCCTTTCAGAGTCACAACAAAGATTCTGTATCCCAAAGATGACGTTGTGTGGGTGTGAAACCCTGACAGAAGATGGAGATAGCGCATTGTGTGTGTGTGTGTGTGTGTGTGGGGGGGGGGCAGCTGTCGTCTTTGGAGGGGACACGCTGTTGAAGAAAATGAAATAGGAGGAAGTTTGACGACTCAGATGTGGCCGACTCCAGGCCTGAATCCTTCGTGTTGATAGATAGATAGATATATATATAGTGGTAGCCTGCGGGTACAGTCAGAGACTTGGGCACAGTGCTGTGCAGTGAATAGACCTCACTCCTCGACACCTTTAGAGGTGTGCTGGAGACAGAAGATAGTGCTCATGGCTTTTAGCTGTCTTATAGCACATCCACTTCCCATGTCCGAGGAGTTTGCAGGTTTGAGTTTAGTGCAGAGCTTTGCTTGTCCACATTCCAAAATATGATCACTAATGGCTTCAGGAAGACATTTAACACATTAGGTATCATAGAGAAGGAAGAGAGTGCATGTGGTATTTTGATGTATCACATTACGAGGTGCAAGCTGAAAGTGACAGGTACTATAGATAATCACAGTCATAATTTCAGTGTAGATGAATGTATTATTGCGTTTTATAAAAGATGCCCAAAGGGAGAAAGGTAAAGGAGTGCGTCCAAAAAAACAAATGCTTCTAATTCTGACCACTTTGGCCACTGAAAATAGGATTTGCAAAACAAAATCACTGTCAATAATATGGTTGCTTTTAGAATGTAAGGTGGGCAGGAAAGATGGACAATTACATGAACACAGAACTGTTTTTTTCAGATTTTCTTGATACTGTGAACATTTTTGTAATATGTTCTTCTCTTATTGGGATGAATATTTCATCAGTAATTGAGGTCAGTCAGTGTGATCCATTTTTCAGTCAAACCTGCCAGTTTCTTTTTTCTGTTGCCTTGTTATGGTTGTTTGTATAATCAGTGAGTTGTATTCCAAGTTATGTTTCAAAATATATTTTTGTTTTCAAAAGAACCAATTTAAAATAATGAAAGGGCTAGGAATCGCATATGTCATTTGAAAGATACTGTCAATCACAATTGAGATGCACACATAAATCTGATTGTTTCAGTTTTTCACCATTGATTTGATTATTATTTTTTCTATAAAGAGATATGAGTTTTACATTCCCAAGCAAGGATTCCAAGGCAAACAAATTGCAAGCAGATTTTACCAAAATATATATTTTTTATTTTGCTAAACTGTTGGGATGTTGAAGAAGCTGCCTGACAAACTACTACAAGCTGCTAACTTGTAGGACCTCAGAAACACGTCTTTACATTTCCTCCATTCTCTCTGCCCAGCCTGTCATAAATGTGTTCTTTAAAAAAAAAAACTAGAATATCTCTTCAGCTTTGATTGGTTCTGACAGTAAACCAAAAGTTAAATTCCACTCTCTGGCTCTCGTGAATGTTTTAAGTTTTTTTTTTTTTTTTTTTGTTCCAGGGGCCAGATATCTTGTCCAAAATATATTCAATTCAGTTTCACTCCCCTGCCTTTGAAAGCCAGTCATGTAGTGCTTTAGCGGAACAGTGTGATCGCAAGTAGTGGTGCTCACCTGTTGCTGCTTGATACCCCCCCTCCCCCCTCGGTCCTGTGTGTCGTGTTGTTGTAGTGACCCATTTTGCCCTCCTCCCCATGCCAACCATCACGCCACCTTCCCCATGCTGAGCGCCTCCTCATCTTCTAACGCCCCATACTAGAACCTCCCCCCCCCCCCCCCCCCAACCAAAAGCCAGCATTCCTGAGGAAGCTGCCACAATCCAATTATCCGGACTCCAATCAATGCGAAGGGAGGCGGCTCCTGCCGCGAGCCTGACATTTGTAATAAAGCCGTGCTATGATGGCATTCTGCAGCTGACAGCTGCCCAGAAGCCCCCTCTTTCTGCCGAGGGCCCGCGGCTCCTCAGAGGAACTTGGCTGGGCGATAATGTGGCCGCGCTGGCAATCGCCTCCGAAGCCGGAGCTGGCACCTAACAGCGCTTCCCATGAATGGCAGATGAATTTTTTTTTCGGTTATGAATGTCCAGTTGGGCATGGGGGGTGGGGGCGTACCAAATGTCTCTATTGGGGAGGCGCAGCAAGAGTCAAGCATTTCCTGCTCATGTGGTGTGCGGTTGTGTGTGTGTGTGTGTGTGTTTGTGTGTGTGTGTGTGTGTGTGTGTGTGTGTGTGTGTGTGTGTGTGTGTGTGTGTGTTTGTGTGTGTGTATGTGTGTGTGTGTGTGTGTGTCTGAATCTCCATTGGAAAGACGAGGTCATTCACAGGAAGAAGCCAGCATTCACTGGGCCTCAGATGAATTAAAAAAGGAGCTTTAGAGGCCACGGTGATGTAATGAAGACTTTAGACTTTTGCGGTAGCGACAGAGGAGAATAGAACAGAGAATTTTTTTTTTCTTACATTTCATCAGTGTCTGATGCCCAGCCATTTTAACAGCACTTGCTTTGACTACTTGAATCCTTGCCAGGCTTATGCAAAGTAGCGATTCAAGACGTGGGGTTTCCATCCGCTATTCACAGAAGAATTAAACGGCAAACAATCCTCCCATCTGACTCTTTTGTGCCGAGCGGGAAAATTTGAGGGGCTTGCATAAACAGTCAATAAATTAATAGCATGCATAGAAACAGTATGGCCAAGGCCATCACAAAATGGGCTCGCTCTCATACCTATGTTTTATGGACTCCATAAAGCACAGTGCTTCAACTGGCCAAAAAGCTCTTTGTGTTTTAGTGTTTTCAAACAGCACAAATGGCCTCAGTGATGGTGATGGTGGTGGTGGTGGTGGTGCTGGGTGGGGGCAGCACAGTAAGCAATTCAGGGTGCCAAGATCCAGAGTGCAGGCTGTGCCTCAGAGAGGCTTCGGCTCACTTCATCACTGGCAGGAAGTCCTACTGATTCATTACGGCATGAGGACATCTGATGGGACCGTTGTGTTGCCTTTCGATGTTCTCTCCATTTATATTTTTCCATTTGTACCTGTGTGTGCTCATCTCTTTCTTTCTTTCTTGTTTTTATCATGCTGCGTGTGTTGAGTGTTTGTAGTGAGTGTTGAGGGTTTTGTGAATGTTTGTGTGTGTGTGTGTGTGTGTGTGTGTGTGTGTTTATGTGTGTGTGTGTGTGTGTGTGTGTGTGTGTGTGTGTGTGTGTGTGTGTGTGTGTGTGCATGTGTGTTTGTCTCTGTGTGTGTGTGTGAGAGAGAGAGAGAGAGAGAGAGGGAAATTTTACTTTCATCAGTCAAAGCAGATAGTGCTTTCAGTGGACTGAAAGAACAAGTGAAACTTCCCTGGGGCTAGAATCCTGTCTCTCTCTCTTCCCCCCACCTCCCTCTCTGTCTCTCTCTCTCTTTCTTTCTCTCACACACTCTATCTGTCTCTACCTGCAAAGCCTTGCTCCCACAATGGACATTCTGAGCAGAAATCAGAGCTTTCATTTCTTTTTCAGATTTCCTCCTTCACCTCGGTCGAGCTTCCTGTGAAACAACCCCAATGCCCCCTGTCACTCTAATGACACTGTGCAGGCCTGATTGGTCTGAGCTGCTTTGGAGACGCTGAATGAATTGTTCAAAGCGAGGCAGTCTCGCCTCACTCTGGCAGGAATCTGACTGTGAAAACAGGCACTAACATCCACCTCCGCAACAGAAATTGAATACAAATTAGGCTGCAGGCCCATTATATTGATTTGAATCACTCTCAAGGGTTATAATGAGGAGCACGGCCCCCTCCCCTTTCCTGAGATGGAAATGCACGGCCATTGGTTCGGCCTTTTCCAGCCTGTCCGTCATGCTGCGTCCATCACTGACCACTCTTTCTGCAGCAGCTGGTCGTGGGATGTGAACGATTTGCAAAGGAGGGGAGAGCTCGGACTCAAGGTGCTCGAGGCGAGGTGTTGGATTGGTGTGAGGAGTAGGAAGCTGCCCCCCCCTTTCCCCTCTCAACAACACCGCCACTTGCCACTGCCTCACACAAGGGAATGGAGAAAATGGAGATGACACGTCCTAGTTTGCAGTGTGTGTGTGTGTGTGTGTGTGTGTGTGTGTGTGTGTGTGTGTGTGTGTGTGTGTGTGTGTGTGTGTGTGGTGTGAGTGTCAACAAGAAGTGAGGTGTCACACTTCCACCAGAGTGGAGGTAATGACCCGAGTGTGTGAGGAGGGGGGTGATATCTAGCCCATTGATTTGCCCATTGATCAGACCCGTCCTTAGCCCTCAGAAGTCAGACAGGCCAGGTACTACACAGAGCAGAGGAGAGGGATCTGAATGTGCTCCAACTGTCACGCACACGCACACACACACACACACACACACACACACACACACACACACACACACACACACACACACACAGATAGAGACCAAATGCATGGTGAACGATGAACTGAACTGTAACACAACCTGCCTTGAGGGCCTGTCTTAGCAACAGAGAATCGTGGTACATCTAACTGACCAAGACTCAGAGTCCTGTCGTGTTATTACACTGGTCACGTTCTGAGCCATCCAATGTCACCTGCTCTTTTTTTCCTTCTTTGTTTTCTCTTCCTGGTTGAGGAACTGGGCTAATTGGCAACTATTGACAAATAAACTGAGGAGGGCATGGTAGCCTCGGAGGCTGGACTGTGCTCCTTTTGCCAGGCTGCTCAGGGGCACTGCAGAGGCCTGGCTGTTCTGTTTTTCTCGTTTTCACAGTGACGCAGGGCTGGTTTGGGGGCATCCTCTTCGCACCACTGAGTCATGCTGTCTGACGCTCCCTCTTTCATCTCCCTCCTGGCTTTTTACTCCCTTCTTCTTCCTCCTCTCCTCCTGCCTCTCTGTTTTTTTTTGCATCCCCCCATCGGCAGCAGGCCGTCATCTATCACTCTGGCAGCGATTAGGATCCTCGGCTGCTGTCATCTGAGACAGGCTGTCAGTCAGTCGGCTGAGTTACTGAGCCCATGTTACCCACACTCACTGAGGGAAATCATCATCCCCCCCACACACACACCCCTGTTTTAATATCAATTCATTACGCTAACATTTGCTTCCTCTGACGCTCAAGGTAGAGCGATAGGTCGGGAGGTGTAACCTTATAGGGGATAATTCCCTTATTTGTTGGACAATTTATCGTGTAAAATTGAGAGTGCGGTGACATGGGATAATGGCTGTATTTGCACTTTTTTTTATTTATGCGACATTCATCTTTTGAACTGCGTGGAGGCTCTGACAAATGTTCTCACTGTCTGATAGTTCCTGCGCTTCGCCCCTCCATATATTTTTTTAAAGTGTCACATATTGAAAGCAGTGCATTTGCGATATGACTGCGAGTTCCATCTTGTCACAAGAGCCAGAATTCGAGTGATCGAGCCAAAGCCGAAATTACTTTTCAGCAAGAAAGTAAATGGCTGGGATCAGAGAAACGCCATTTTCAGCAATCCCATGGAAATGTTTCTTGCATTTTTGAGAATGGCAATTTATGCAAGAGAAGGAATGAACTGAGAAAAAAACATCTGTGCTGCCTTGTGTCTCTGTAGACAAGCGGCGACTTCCTAAATGCAACCGAGTCCTTCTGAGAATCTTTTGCAAACTTGGAAGTCTGTTTTGTCAGTTGATTTCACAATGATTCCCTGAGGAAATTAAATATGTGTGATGCAAAAAGGCCTGGTGTAAATGAAACATCTTATTATGGCTTCAACTGTTAACTAACTACATCCTTGTAAAATGCACTGAGCCATTTTAAAACACCAACGACGAATGCTGCTGCCTTCTTGCCTTCTCCCACAATGCTACAGCTTTGGGCTTCCTCTGTGGGGAAAAAATTGAGTAGGCGTTAGTGTTGAATCAGCATCTCACTATTTTGCAGGGTATTGAAATCACACAAATAGGGTTTTTTTTCCGAGGTAGTTTTTTAGCCACTAAAAAACACTTCCTGCTTCTAGTCGGAGTGTTACTAGTGCATGTGCTCCACAGGTTGGATGGAGGTGTGGGAGGTGGCGCTGCCTTGAGCAGGAGTCCTAAGCTGGACAGGTTGGATGGAGGCGTGGGAGGTGGCGCTGCCTTGAGCAGGAGTCCTAAGCTGGACAGGAGAAAAAACACACCACACCAAAGGGCAGCAGGTGATGTGGAAGCAGGCAGTTTTAGAAACCTTTTTCTCTGTGAACCTCAGCATCAGTTTTTCAGTTACCCTATATATTTGGGCTCTTTAGCCTATTAGACAGGAGAAAATGACGAGAGGACCCGGAAATGATAAGGTAGAGAGAGAGAGATGATGAGTGGATACATGAAATGACCTCAGGGTGGACTCAAACCCGGGTACCCCTGGGCACTGAGCCCATTTATGGTACAAGACACCAATGCTACCGCTGAACTACAGTACAGCTCTCCCCAAAGCATCTGTTTTAAAGAAGTCATGGGTCCTAATGGTTTTAGCCTCTGAAGATTTCCAGTGGTAACGACCTCCACATGTCCCCTCTTCCTTTTCACTCTAATCCATATACAGTAGAAATGTTTACTTTGGGGTTAAAGCAGCACGGGGTGAGTTTTGAGCAAGCTGGCTACCTAAAAGGCATGCAAAACCTTGCAAATACCACCCCGGTGTTTCAGCCCGGAAACACCAAACCGCCATCTATCATCAAACTGCCAATTTATTTGAAGATAATACCAAAACTAGTAGTCAAAAAGTGCCAAATTGTTGCATAGTGTTGCTCACAGTGGTGATTTCTCCCCCAGGCACACACACACACGCACACATGCAAACACTCAAATTCTGTCTAACCTACACACCGCTCAAGCAGTCCTGTGAGTCCGTCCAAATATGACGTATATGAGTGCCACGCACTAACGTACAATAATCAAAGTGCCTCTGTTTATTTAATTAAAAGCACCAACATTTTTCAAACTGCTGCCACATGACGCTTTCAAAATGCCAGCTTGCCTGTTGTTGAGCGAGGGGGTTGTTTCCTGTGATATGGAGAGAGAGAGAAAACGAGAAAGAGAGAAACTCCCTAGGGAGAGATGATTGCTTTGTGAGTTTTAATGTCATGATGCAGTTTTATATGGCCAGTTGCACTATACAAACACTTCATAGCTTTTGTTAGATGAGATGAACAGTTTCACGGCGAGAGGCCGTAAAAGACAGTCACCTTCACCTCTCCTAATTGAATTAACTTCCTCCGCACTGCAACAGCACGGCCAGTGCAACTGTGATGACCATGTGTCTGTGGTGGCGCAGTGTGGAGGAGGTAGCCAGGGGGCCTGGGGTAGCTGATGGACAGTAAGCTGGTAGATGAATGGATGGGTCTCCTGGACAGCCCGGCAGTCAACGTTAATTCCTTCTTTTGTTTTCCAGACACAATCCACATTTCCTTGCTGTGGGGAAAAAGGGGGGGGGGGGGGTCGTCCATCGAGATGGACAAATGGAGAGTGACGGACTGGTGTCCATGGGGGTGGTGTGAAAGCCTTGACTGTGTGGTGGAGTTTCATCAGCGGATGGCGTATAATCAGGGGCTTTTTACCGTGGTCCAGCCGGTGACAGAAAAGCCTGTCACCATGGCAATGGCCGTCATCATTGTGTCAGTGTCACCAGGCAGCGGGCTTGCGATGCGCGCAGTGAGTTGAATTTGTGCAACCTGATGAGTTTCTCCCTTGATACTATTATGTCTGTGTGTGTGTGTGTGTGTGTGTGTGTTCGTTGTGATGCTATCGGGTGTGACTTTGGCTATGAGGCGGAGGGCTTAGAGGGCAGTAATGAGATTCCTCTCTCTCCCTGCTCTCATTCTCTCAGAACTCTGCATGAAGATTTGTGGGAGATTTGGAGAGGGTCACGAAATGGTGCTTTGAGGAACACCACCACTGGGCCGCCTGTATTAGCCCTCCTTTTTTCACCCACTGCCCTTGTTCTCTCTCTCTCTCTCTCTCTCTCTCTCTCTCTCTCTCTCTCTCTCTTTCTTTCTCTCTCTCTGTCTCTCCATATCTCCAGGATTTATATGTATTTTTTCCTCAGCACCTTGCGTCTCTGACAGGTATAAATATAAATATTGCATAGGCCAATCAGCGGTGGGGGAATAAAAAAAAAATAAAAAAACAGTCCCAGCAGACCGAGTAATAAAGACCAAATCAAATAAGGAAAGAGTTTGATGAAATGTAAATGGTGAGGTGTTATAGAAGGGACTGTTGCAGATCACATTACACAGCAATGCCACACTCGCCTCTCCCCCTCTCCCTCCCTATCTTTACTCTCTCCCACCGCCTGTTGTTGATGGAGCCTGTCTGATCCCCCCTCCTCCCATCCTCACACACACACTCACACACACACACACACACACACACACACGCGCACACACACACCCTTACTCTCCACCGGCACCGGCTCAGGAGTGCGGCTTGCTGCTCGGCATCGTAATGAAAGAGCCCCAGCTCTCCCAGGCCAGCAAAACTGGAGCCATTAAACTGCATTAAAGCATAATAAGATCTCTGTCTCTTTGTGTGAGAGAAAGAAAATGTCGGCTTGCCGGGGCTCCCCTCTGCCAGCCAACCAGCCAGCCAACCGGCCATCCAGCCACCTGAATTACACAAATACAGCCAGAGAAATGGAGAAAACAAACCCACAACCGATTCTTCATGTCGTTTGCAGGGCTACCAAGCCAGCCATATGTGAACCAAGAGCGAAAAATCTCCTGGTAATTTAATTTCCCTTTCCTGCACCATCTCTCTTCCAAAACACATCAAGTTGGAACGCTAACGTAAGGGCAGTGTACCCTCAGTGCACATGGCTGCCTTGCTGCTCAGAATTGTGAAGGACAAAGCTC
>NC_063193.1:19626542-19681542 GCF_017589495.1 Alosa alosa | reverse complement strand
TGTCTCATGTATTGGAGTTATGATAATGCCAAGCAATATCCCTACATCAGGAAGGCATTTTCAGTGCATTATTAGGTAATGTGTTAGCATTTTGTTCATGCTTAAAAGTTAGTAACCCAGAAACACTAGTTTGACAGCAACTACGTTTTCTTGTTTTAATCTCTTCCTATGGCGTGCTATAGTTATACTGCATGTCATATGTTTTCTAGTGGGTTGATTGAGGCAGCAGAGAAGTGAAATATGCTGATCTTCAAATATGTTCAACAACTAGCGAGCCCTGAAATGTTTTAACAAGTGCTGCTCTTGTTTGTGCCTTACATCAAACAGACAGAAGGAGCATCGCTGCACCACTGCGTGTGAGGTCTGAATAAGGAGTTTAGGGGACTCTAGTAATTAAATAGGCATTGTAGGAGACCCAGAGACCCTGTTTTAGTCAAAACCTCTCCTCTCTATATTTTGCCCATCACTTTTAAGGCAGATGATCTTTCAGATGGGCCTGTTTACAAAAAAAAAGAAAGCAAAGAGAGAAAGCTTTGCTGATTTTGTTAAAGGAGCAAGTATTTTTTCCTGTTTCGACAGCGAGAGAGAGAGAGAGAGAGAGAGAGAGAGAGAGAGAGAGCTGCCTGTCCACAATGTTTGTTGGAGAGCACAGTGCCACCAGCCTGAGCCTGACATTGCAAGCCCTTAGGCACTCTTAGATCGCCTCAGCCTGTTGAAAGAAGGTCAGAAATGGATGGTGGGGGAGGGAGGGGGATAGTCAGGGAGTGGGGGGAGAAGAGGAAGGCTTTTGAAAGACAGGGGTTCAGAGGGTTGTCAGTATACACCCTGTTTGTTTTCCATTTTGACTTGCACAATTGGATCACTCACTTGCCTCGGAGCAAGAAAAGTAAGCAGTATCCAAACCAAGAATACCAAGTGCTGTGTCCGGACCTTAGACTCCCATTAGAAACACCAGCTAGGAGAGGAAGAATAAGCAAAAAAAAGAAACTCAGGCCAAAAAAAAAAAAGAACCAGAGAGGCTTCACCTAAAGCCCTCAGCAGATAAAGGAGAGAGATGAGCAGCGGGGAAGAAAGCGAATGGAAGACAAACAGACATCGGCGCAGCTTTTAGCCGCGTAGCTCGGCAGCCCGGGCCTCTATCTCGGCCTGTGAAGTGAAATAAGCTGTCACGCCGGTGATGCATGTGAGTGCCTTTAGAGCTTCATGATTCATAGATAGGCAGGCGCGCTCGCTTTCGACAGCCAGAAGCATCGCACACCGATGGCCCTTTGTCACAACAAAAGTGATGGAGGAATTACCTCCAAATGAGCGTTTCAGTGAAAGCTGTAGTTTTTGTTACCGGTCGTCACGTGAAACTCTCATGGCTCGCCGCATTCTAGCCATCTCAGGTATTGTCACTGTAATCCTTGCACCAGTATCTCGTCTCAAACATCCGCAAACTGAATCATTTCAGATTTGCCTCTTGCATCAACCATATTTTTGACCAATATATGCACCGTTGTTCAAGAACTGTTCTGTGCCCTTGAGATATTTTTTCGGTCCATCTGAGGTTCTTTGGTACAGTCGTATGTATAATGGAGATGTCTTAATTCGGGTTGTCCATGAACGAGGTCAGCGATTGGTTTCAGAGGGCCGTCACAGATGAAAGCCTAATGAGGACCTCATCAACATGAAAACTCGTCCCTGCTTTCACTTGCTGTATAATTTTTATCTTGACATGCAGAGTAATAAGATACTGATATCACCCTTACCAGCACATTGGGGGATCAAAAACTTTTTTTTTTCTGAGATTTGAAAATTAATGAGGGCGAAAATTGTAATTTGTTTGCCAGCTGCCTGGTGTCCACTGATCAGCCTTGCAGTTTGCGCGAGATGGCGAATGGACTTTCTGTTCTAAAGGAGAAAGGGCTCCTGATTGAGTTCACAGCTCTATGGAAACTCAAAAGGCCTTGACAAGAGCCCCAACCGACCGACCGCAGAGTGGAGTCAGAAGTCAGTCCACAGAAGAAGTTGCTGTGCTGCATTCGTTTTGCTGGTGCGGTGCTATCAGTAAATCTCTCTCTCTCTCTCTCTCTCTCTCTCTCTCTCTCTCTCTCATTCTCCATCTTTCTCATCTGATTGATATTGCTGTCAGATGGCTTCTCTCTGTCCCTGATGTATTCCCACAGACATCGCAAGGAGCTAATTCTCCAGTCGATATCAATGAATCGCCGCTGATTTCCTTTCCCTTATCGGCCCTCCTCTGGTGAGCGAGCAGCGGCTGATCGAGCCCAGCTGTATCGATCACACCGTCGTCTGGAACGCATGACGGCGCTATTCAGAGGGGGAGATTATAAGCCTGTGAGATCGTGTGCCATCTTCTCATCTTCCCCCACGCTCTCTCTCTCTCGCTCTCTCTCCCTCTCATTTACTGTGTCTCTCTCTCTCTCTCTCCCTTCCATCTGCATTTGGCTCTGCATTTTGTAAAGTCATATCAAACAAAGGCGTAATAAACCCACAGGGTGACGGAGCTGCAGGGATTAGAGCACGTTGGAAAAACATTTCCCCAAGACTCCAGCAGCTAAGGGAAGCACAGGCTCACTGGTCATCAGCTACCCACTCAACCACACTTGTTCATTCCCCTCCTTTTTTTCTTTTCGCTTGCTTTTGCTTTGTTTTTCTTTTACCCCTTGCAATTTCTGCTGTAAGAAAAAAAAATACTTTGTTTTTGTTGGGCTGCGTGCAGTAAAACAGACAGACAAACAGAGGCATTGTGGCAGAGGGCTGGGATGCTCTACGCTTATTGTAGCAGATCTCGCTTTTCTGATTTCACACTGCAGTTAATTCTCTTCATCCGTGTCGGTCAGAGATGCAGAGGATGACCTGCCCTTCTGCCCTGCCCCCTGCGTGTCAGCGTGGGATGCCCATCAGTGTGGTGTTTCAGGCAGGGAGAGAGAGAGAGAGTGAGAGAGAGAGAGAGAGTGACAGAGAGAGACAGAGAGAGAGAGAGAAAGAGAGACAGATAGCTGAAAAATAACATCAGCATCAACATAGGAAAAAGAAGCCGGTAGGTCTGACAGGGACAGGCTTGCCTGGCTGGCAGTTGACACCTCCAGCAAGCGAGAGAGTGACAGTGGAATTCTTTCTGTGTGTGTGTGTGTGTGTGTGTGTGTGGTTGGAGGGTGGAGGCTGGATAGAGTAGTGACGGGCTGTTGACAAGCGGAGGTAGACTGGATGTGGGGGTCTACATGGCGCCTTTCCCAGTCCTCCATTGGGCACGACGCGCCGTAGGGTGCGGATGAGTTGCGGGGGCTCCCTGTGGCTCGGCGCTTTTCAGCCACACGGACACTATTGAGGGGGCCACGGATCCAGGATGCTTCCCTCGGGCTCTCTGCCACGACCACAACTATTGCTGCCGCCGCCTCCGCCACCGGCTCCTCTGGTGGCAGTTACCTGGCTCCCACTCACTCTGCTTCCCCTTCCTGCTGAGACCCAGCAGCCATCATTTCTCCCAACAGAGGCCAAGAGCACAGCAGAGGAGAAAGGGGAGAGGAGGTGGGGGGGAGGGAAGATGAATGTCCTATAACGGACATATCCCATTCATTCTCCTCTCCCCCCTTTCTCTCTCTCTCTCTCTCTCATCCTCACTTTCTCACCTTCCTGCTTTTCATCTTGCCCTTTTCTCTCAGCACCGAACCGTAAAAAGTAATGAAATGCGCAGGCGCCAAATACTACAGTGCCATGGATGTGCTGTTTGAACAGTCCACATTACTGAATTATATGAAAACTCCCCCACAAAGGCAGGGTAGGTGCTGTTGTTGGGTTGGATGGGGGATATAGTTCTCTCCGAGTGCCAAAGAGTCTTTGTTCACTTTTGGATTTTCCAGCTCTGGCAGAACTTTCTGACATGCTTCTTTGTCTAGTGGAAGTCACTTTTTCAATAGACACACATCCTTTTCCAAAAGAGAAAACAATGAGGCCTCATTGCATTTCAAGAAATGACTTGAAAAATTGCTGGAGAATAAGAGTCTCTGGAATGATGGATATTTTTTGTGAATCAGTTAGATTGGCTGAGTAAATAGCATAATTATTCAATCAAATAATGCAGTGTAGTACTTTAAACAGCAATTTGTTACTTCAAACACAGCAGAGTTATGTTTTAATTTGATTGAATTTCAACTTTTTTGCTCAGGAAGTGCATGCATGCTCACAGACAAGCTCACAGACACACACAGTCACACACAGTCACACACACACACACACACACACACACACACACACACACACCCACACACCCATGACCAGAGCAAAACTCTGCATATGATATCAATTAATGGTCTATCCATGTTTGTGAAAATGTCCAAATGATGAAGAGTCCATGCCAGTCCCCTTGGCTGGAGCAAACGAATGCCCACTTGGGCAACTATCGTCAAGAGCTGATGTAGCCTATTAAACGAGGCAGCCAAGCATTGCCGAGTTGAAAATGGCCCGCGCGAATCACGAGCAGACACGCTACAGATGTGCCCATCACCAGCCGCAATCTGTCATCTCCTGTGCCAAGCGAAGCACTTTTTTTGTCCGCTTTTGGAAAACATATCAAAGTCCAGTAGTTTGCTCAAGTTTCGCTCGCTCACTAGTTGGCCCGCTAGCTCCTTCGCTCGCTCGGTCGACCTTGCTTTGTTTAGTGGAGCTGGAGGTGAGCGCAGGGAGAGCTGTGGTGGGAAATAACAGGGACACGGTAGGCGATGGGCTCTAATAGTCTTTACTGCGAGAATCGATTGCACAGTCATGCTTCTCGTGGGTGTTTTCCTCCGCCGTGCCTTCAATGCAGATGGGCTAATATTTAATGACTGTTTCCTGTTCAACAGGAAGCGGTGGAAGCCTCTCTGATGCACATAATCAGGGTATTATTGTGATGTTTCTCCCCAGTCTCCCTTTCTCTCTTTTGCGGTTTTATTCTGTCTCTCTCTCTTTCTTTCTCTCTCTCTCTCTCTCTCTCCCTCTTTCCTGTTCTCTCATTCTCTTTCTGTCTCTTTTGTCGGATCATGAGCGATGTGCTGTTGCATTCAAATGCTCACAGTGTCATTTTGGTGTGCAGGGGAATCGTCCCTGCCAAGATTATTCCTTGCGTCAAAAAAATAAAAGGAGGACACTGTTGCCATTATTGCTCTGCTCAACCTTCCTGCTGTACAAGCAGAGATTTGCAGTGCGTCGATGCTCCGCGGATGAGCCCATCGAACACAGAGCATTAGATTAGAGGATTAGAAAAACAAAACTGAGTTTTGGGGGTTTATTTTGGAGGCATTTGCAGCCCCAAGTGTTTTTTTCTGGTTTTGTTCCATTTTTTTTGTTGTGGGTCGGATGAGCCTGTTCTTTTCCAACATCTGATGAGCTCGACAGCAGAGTTTTTATTTTTTATTTTTTTATTGACGGCTCCATAATTCACACCACAGAGCTGTGGAGCCCTGTCCGCCATCACCATCAAGTACACAGTCACACACACTCTCTTTCTCTGTTACACACACACACACACAAACACACACACACACACAACCACACACACACACACACACACACACACACACACACACACACACACACACACACACACACACACACACACACAGATACACAAACAACACACACACACACACACACACACACACACACACACACATATTTACAGCCACCGAACAGTTCATGTGAGATTTCATGGGGATTTGGTCGACAGTCCGGCTCATTTTGAGAGAATTTCACAAAGCCAAGCCCCAGAACAGTTAGCGGCTATACAAGGATTTACCCTTTGGTCGTGGCACAAAAGAGGAGAAGGGAGTCCAAGTTAGAATGCAGTGGAGTGATGCAGACGGCGGATGTGGGTAAACATAAACGGCCTCCGATCCTGTCATTACTGTGTCATAAAGCAGGGAGCTGTGTTGGCTTAGTGTCAAAGTGAAATATACATCTGACAAATCTAAAAATGAGTGACTGTGCCGGCAGCCTAGAGGCGATGTGATTTCTGTGAGTGTTTAGTGGTGTGTGTTGTGAGTGTGTATGTTTTACGCTACAGTGGTGCGGTGTTGCTAAGATGATCTGATACTGGCTATCAGATGAGTAGCTCTTCTCTGATGTAGTTTGAGTTTCAGAAATGTCTGGCAACTGATAGATGTAGCTTCTGATGGTCCATTATATGTTCATTAAATTCCAAACGACTCTCTTGATTAATCAAACCAAATTCCAAAGCAATTTCCTCTTTTATGGCCATGCTTGCTGTGTTTCAGCAGCCTCTCCTTCATTTAGTTACTACTAGATCAGATTGCGATGCAACACTGACATTTCCACACAGACAGATGGTCGAAAAACCACATATTCGACCGGAAGAACTGTGAATAATGTAATTTCCATGGCTCAGGCAGTTTAATTGTCACGGTAACATTCCCCCGGACTCTAGCTGTAGTGCGTAGGCAGCACTCTAGTTTGTAATTACACTTTGTCCACAGAATATCTTGTAAATTACACTAAGAAACGGAGATCCTTCTTATTTAGTGTTATTCAAGAGGAATGCTACCTACCGATGCATATAGCCTTGTGGATAAAAAGTGATTGGTTAACACATATAAGCTGATTCACAAGAGATTAAGGGAGTGTGTCCAAACTTAAGTCCCATAATGTTCACAAAGGGGGTTGTCTGGTATAATGTAAGTTTAAGTGCATTTCAAAGTATTCTGTGTTTCAAAGTGCCCCTGATTAATTCGATAAAACTGAATAAATTGTGAACTTACCTCAACAGTTTATTTTCATTTGGCCATGCTGAGAGGACAAGACAATCAGTTATATTATTTTGTTCAATAGGCTTTTACCAGATCCTGGTCCAACTGGCACAGCCTCACAAAGAAGTGTAATTATTTACATCTGAGACCAATTTCTTAAAATGTGCGCAGCTCAGCAACACCAACTGTGTTTATCTGGAAATGTTTGAAGTGTCCGCCCATTCTGCCTGCTCCTTATCATGACTGTAAACCCCCCTTTGTATGGCACTTGACGTATAGGGCCAAGTTGTGTGCATGTGTCTCCTTATCTGTTGCCTGTTTCTGAAGACTTCATAAATACATCATCCGAGGCTCTGTAAATCAGAGTTAAGCTTTAAGATAACGTGATACCCGAGGCCCTCCCAGAGTCTGCCTGCTCCGATGACTGGTTGTGTTCATTTCATAATTTCCTCGGGTTGGTGAGAGTCGGGCGGGAGCAGAGGTGGGCACGACTCCCTGTCTCCCACGCACACAGGGCAGAAAAGCCCTCCGCTGCCGCCGCCTCCACCACCCAGATCAATAAACACGCTGTGAAGAATGTGGCGCTGCGTATCATAGGAAATGAGAGACGTGGAGAAAAACTAATTTTAGACACTTCATATTCACTGTGACCCCCGACAGAATAAAAGCCCTCTGGTTTATTGTAAGACTTCTACTTGTGCTTTATCACTGCCCCTGATCCATTCTCTTGGTAATGACTTACCGTTAAAACACAATTATAGACACAGGCGGACGGCTGAAAATCAATACAAGAGATGGGAGAAATTTAAACCCCATTACATATTTTTCATATTCATTCTCAGGGATGTCTGCTGCTGAACAGTCACTATACCTTGTTTTATCAGTCATATTTATATTCACAGCATTCAAAATGTCAATCATTGGACTTCATTGGTATCTGTTCTCCTAGGCTACCCATAGCAAAGATCACATAATCACACAATCACATCAGATCACTTACCTGGGTCAGGGTTCTTGTGACATGGTGACAGTTCAGTGTGCTAAAGTGCAGTTTACATGTACTTTACTCAGGGTTAGTAAATTTTATTAAAGAAATAGCCATGTAATTTTATGAAGTTATAAAAATCAATGAGGCAGTGACTACTGAAAGGCATGCTGTGAAATGAATCCAGTGTCAGCAAGACCCCGCTAAATTGAAGCTGAAATTACTATTTCCTTATCCGTTTTTCTGGTGGGTAATGCCAGAATGCATTTTGATAGGCCCTTTAGGAAATTCTATTTTGTTCACGTGCTGTAATAATCAAATCTACTTGCCGAAGTCAGACTGGGTTAGATCCAACCGCCCAAAAATAGGCTGCTTCTATCTGCTCTCGTATATAGCCATTATAAAATAAAGCATCTTCTCCAACATTTTAAAACCCGCCCGATTCAAAACTCTCCATTACGTTTTATACCCCTCACAAAAACAGAATACAAATGCTCTTCAAATTTGACATCTCTGTCCTTTTGGGAAACTACCAGAGATTGAAGAATAAAAACTGAAATGTTAAGTGCCAAGGGGTAAGGAATCTTCAAGAGCATCTCTATAAAATGTGCAGTCATAATTAAATGTGGGCAGCTATTTGTTTTTTGTCTTATTTTGAGGTTCTAGTTTATGTATGAAAGCTCAGATGACTGCATCATAAATCACTATGTTGCCCTCTGAATGTAATAGAGTTTTTTCTGTATGAAGTAGTATTCCAGGGCAATGCTTGAAAGACAGCTTATAGTAAGAACCCTACAGGGAGCAGCAAAAAAAGGGATGTGAGGAAGCTTTATCTGAGCAAAAATACATTTGGAACACAAACATGTGACAGTCCACTACGAGAGAGGCGGACTCTTGCGTAGCATTTGTTTTGACTGAGTTGTCTGCTTGGCGCCGTCTCTAGGGACAATACTCATTCAACATTTAAATTCCTCCGTGGTCCCTCATTGTTGCCATTCTTAATGGCATCACCTACAAGAACAGCAACAACAACAGCAACAAAAAAAAAAAATCATCCCTGTGCCGCAGCGATTTGATGGCATTGATTTATTGGTGTTGGTGTTGGAACACTCGCCTAAGAAGGATGAGACGAGAGAAAAACTTGGAGCCTTCTTGATTCTTGGCCATCTCTCTCTCGAGCGCTATAGAAGTGGGAGCCAATGGACGGATTGCAGCGAACACACTCAGAAAAGGTTGGCTAATAAGATTTGGTACAGTGTGTGATATTTCAATCAGGCTAGGCCCCCCGAGCTCTCACAGAACATGTCATGAATATGAGCCGCTGCCGCCTGTGACGCATTGGAGTACTGCTCTGCATTTGCAAACATGCAAACCCCTCCCCACCACCGCCACCTCTGCACACAAACACACACACACACACACACACACACACACACACACACACACACACACACACACATGTACTCAGGGGTGCCAAAGCTCAATGCAGACATCTGAACAAGTTCTCTGTATGACTGACAAGATTAAAATGAATGTGAACATATGTGGTAAGAGATTAATTAAAAACTAGCGTGCTAGCTCTTTGCCTCTCTAGTGCTTTCTCTCTTTCTTTCTCTCTCGCTCTTTTTCTGTCTTTCTCTCTCTCGCTTCAGCCTCCAGTTTCTACTCTCTCTCTCTGGACTTACTTTTTTTTGTCATAGCAGCGGCTTCTGTTATTCCTAGTGAATCCACGGGACCTTCCACTTGGGCCTGATTGGGAACACCCGTGCATTATTTGTATTCAGGAGCTTGGCTACACATTCAAGGTTGTCTCAGAGCCCCCCTGTGTTTGGGAGGGCCTTGTTTGTGTTTCAAAGCATCCGACAAACCAACAATGACATTGAGGCAAAATTATTTATGGGCAAGACGCAGAGAAACTTTGTCTTGTTATAGATGATAGCTCTGGGAAGGGAACTCAGCATTTTAGATGTCATTCGTCCCCCACTCTTTTCACAACCACCCCCACCCCCACACCACCAACCACCCGGTTCCCCTGCACTTTTCCGTCAGAGTCACTGACGCACCTGCTTTGTGTGCAGAAGCACAGCCTGCTGCTGATGACTTCTTTTCCCAGCCTCCACTGACTGGCAGAGAGAGAAAGAGAGAGAGAGAGAAAGAGAGAGAGAGACAGAGACAGAGAGAGAGAGACAGAGAGAGAGAGAGAGAGAGAGAGAGAGAGAGAGAGAGAGGCCACGGTCCTAAAGCCGAGCGTTTGGTCCTCAGGTCCTCATGGCCAGATGTGCTTTGAGCTAATTAGCCAAACAGCTTGTATGCACACATTGTACTGAAACACTCCACAGCCTTGTTAGAAAGTTAAACATGTAACCGGCTTTGTTGTGTGAGCCTTTTAATCCATGTTATATTCATCATGAGTGTCTGACTGAGTGTGTATGTTTTCCCCCCAATGCCAGTGGCAAGAAGGCAACATTTGCAGCAACATGCAGTTCACAAATGGCCTTTGTTGTACAGACTGTAATAAACTCATTGTTTTTGGAGTGGCGGAGGATTGAGGAAATGCTGAGGAGGAAATATGGCCTCTGTAACCATCTCTCCTCAGCCATGGACTGCAGGCCAGCAAAAACACTTATGGAGTCAACAGTCATATAACTCAGGCTGACGTGAGATGCGGCTGGGAATAGCTATTCGGTTAGCGGTAGCCCCTTTGACTTCTCTAATAAATGTTTTGGTCAGAAAGAGCAATTGAACTTAAAAGATTAAAGTAGGCTCTCTCTCTCTCTCTCTCCCACCCACTCACTCATTATATTTATATATATATATATATATATATATATATATATATATATATGTATATATATATATATATATAGGAAAACAGAAAAAGCTAGATGGAGTATGATTTAATGAAAGCACAGCGAATGAGGAGTGAGTGCGGGGATGAATGAGGTCGGAGGGAGAGGGGTCAGTGCTTCTGCTGAACACATCCATTTCACAATTCTCCTCCGCCTATGGATGACAGCCTCTCTCAGCAACAACCGCAGCAACTGCATCAGGAAAATGGCAGACTGTGTTCTGGATCTCACTGTCGTCCCATTGATAGCATTGATGACACGATAACGGACGGACAAATACAAAGTCAGGCCAGGGCTATTAATTAGATCATTTGGTCGAGGTTAACCTGTTTCTACTTTGTGTTCTCCCTATACAGGTAGCACTGATTGCCAGCGTGGAACTGACTAAAAGCGGTTCTTTGAATAATTCACTTATTCAGTTGTTTGCTGAATAATTCATCGTCTTGTACATAACTTAAGAGATGTTGCTTTTCTCAGGTCAGCGACTCACAGGATCATAATGTTCTTTATTTTCATTATGTCATTATCTCTTTTGTTTTGAAAGTTTTGGTGTCCTTAGTCACAGCCTTTGAAATGGTATTTCTTGTACTGTGGCGCACTGATGATAGCTTGGTGCCAAAAAACTTTGCATGTCTTTGTTCCGACAAGGTACTAAATAAATAACACAATTCAGCCACTTCTGTGACGATCCCCCATCCTCTCTATATACTAGGGCTTCCGAAAGCTCTGTGAGGAGCACAGACTTTGTTCCACCACAAAAATGCTTACTTCCCTACCACCCCCGCTGTTAATATCGATTTGTTTCCAAGTGACCAATCCATTTAGTTCCCAACAGCTCATTAGGCTCCTCGCGCTACAGCATAAACTAATGAAGGCTTTAAGCTCGTTGTGCCTGGGGCCTGGAGGCTGAGGGTGGGAGGGAGGGATGGAGGGAAGGAGGGAGGGAGGGAGGGGTAAGCTGGGGAGAGGTGGCCCATGTCCCAGGGCTGGTGTGGTATGAAGTTTTCTCTTGCCCCTCCTCGCATTGGAGGAGGAAAGGGATCTTCTCCACCCCCTCCTCTCCTCTCCTCTCTTCTCCTTTCCTCTTTCCATTCACCACCTTGACCAGGCATCTCCTGTGGGGGCTGGTGGTGGGGGGTGGGGAGCTTCTGCTGAAGAGGAGCCAGTGCGAGTTCACTCCCGACTGCTGGCCTGAATAAAACATGAGATGTTCCTATGTGTGCTCCCTGACAGTGATATAATGTCTTGTGCTGCCTGCCCCATGAAATGTGACTCACGGGTTAAGGTGTCTGCCGAAGACCGAACTCCGGGGGTAGGCTAGCCTCGTAGTTGGTCCTCGGGCAAAACTTCACAGACAGCGTGCCATGTCAAGGTTATGAGATCTTACGATTCTTGACTCTTGACTCCAACTCGGTGCCTTTCAGTCTCAAGATGGCAGGAGTAGCTCAAAAGACATCACTGTCCAACTGCCAAAAAGAATCAGTCTCAGAGTGGAGTCCTTTTTTCCCTGAGAATTAATAACCCTGTCTCGCAATTACCCCTTTATTTTCGACCCCATGATAGAAATTCATTATTGCCCTGTAAATGAAGTGTCTGGCTCAGTGCGGTGGATGTCATCGGTGGGAGGAGTTCAGTCATGCTGATGCCCCAGAGGAATCTCGCGTGTGCGAGCCCTCCGAGCGGAGATGAGCAGCCTCTCCGCTCCAACGTGGCATCTGTCAGAAGAAATGGACGTCGTTTGCATGCTGTTTAATGAAGCGGATCCGAAGGGCCCCGGGAATCTGGCTGAACCTCCACGCCGCAGTGCCGATGCATCAAGAACTAGGTAGATCTGCTCTGCTGGCGTCAACCTTGTCACTATTTAGCCCCACTCCACGGCGTCCGCCTCAGTGATCCTTCCTCTAGTGGACTTGTGGTCGGGTTCTCCTTTTTTTGAAGGTGGGAAGAGGATGCAAGAGAATCTTGGAATGCCAGGAGACAGGAGACTCTTGGCTCTTCTTGACACAGCTGTCGTTTAGCCAAGTGAGCACTCTCTTCCTCTTTCTGTTAACCTGAGCCTGACACTGCCTACAGTCTCTCTCTCTCTTGGAAGGAGAAATCTCGGGGTCTACTACCAGCGTGACAGTCCAGCGTGAAAAGATAATTCAGTTGATTGGTGGAGGTAGGAACTAGCGGCAGCTTGTCAAACGATGGATGGGAATGTGCGGTAATAGAAGTGGTGACGCTGGTTGCCGGCACGCCGGGGCAAGG
The DNA here is from genome assembly GCF_017589495.1 of Alosa alosa. NCBI lineage: Eukaryota > Metazoa > Chordata > Actinopteri > Clupeiformes > Clupeidae > Alosa > Alosa alosa. The sequence goes on along the minus strand of NC_063193.1, from coordinate 19,668,712 downwards.
ATGTGCCTGGTTGCCGTGGTGACTCCTGAGCTCCACATTAATCCTAATAATTGGTGCAAAAAGCAGATGGCACATGGCGAAGGCTCTGTGCTTTTTTATTGGGAGATTATTATTGGTGCTTGGCCATTATTGCCTGGCTCTGACCTGAGCGTGTGCCCGTAGTAATTTCTTCATTAGTGAGCTCTGAGTCAGACCGGTGGTGGCTTTCACAGCTTCAGGAAAGAGGTCCAGCCCAACGCCAGAGCACTTTTCAAGGCCACAGCGAGTTCAGCACGTAAAGTAAGTAACTGCGTCACACAGAAAGATGGGCAAAAGTGGCCAAATGGAGACTGACCACTGTGCAAACAAGTCTGTGCTTGTCCAGCTCCTTCCCACAATCCCCAGTCCAAAGATATGATCACCCGATCCCTGCACCCCCAACCTCCTAAGGCTTTGCAGATAGAACTATGGTTTATTGCAAAGAGTTTTGTATTTTCCGGCTAGCCTGAAGGCTGGAGTGCTAACGGAGAGGGATCCGTCAGCAGGGCCGACACCCTGGAAAGACCTCTTGATGGTCCAGACACGGTGTTAAAGGCAGTACTCCCACTTCAGGAGAGGGGAAAGGAGGATCACATAGGGAGTGAGGGCCCTTCCCCATCCCCTTAGCTTTTATGGGCCATTTGATTTACTCTGTTTAAGGCACACAGAGAGGGAAAGAGAGAGGAGAGGAGGGGGGAGTATTTTTAGAAGCCCTTTTTACTCCTCCAAGTGAGCTGTCTGTCCCCTGGGGGGGGCTCAAACCCATGTCCTCTGGAGAGAAATGCTCATGGACTATTGTTAGTCCCCTCTCCCCCAGTGACTCAGACCCCCACCGTGTCTTATTCGCGTCTACTAGACAACGCAGCGCTAACTGGGTGACTCAGGCAGACGCGATTGGACTGGCTGCTTCAAATCAGCGGATTAGCCTAGAATCTGTGTTTGACCTGCTCGGCAATCAGGGAACCCGTGGGGAGTGCTGTGTATGGAGGAGAGAAGACCTCCACAGCAGTCATTTCATTTGACATTTTTGATAAGTTTGTTTTCCCATGGAGGGCAAAAGAATAAAAAAGAAAATGTTTTAATATTAATTTGATCTATTTTTTGTCCGTTGCGAGTCATCAAATGTGCATTGTGCTCAGCGACTCCCTGTTAGCGCACACTGGCAAAAGCAATCCAGATGAGTGATTAGCTTTATGAATACACTCCCTCAAATCAGAGGCAGATGACCGGGGCTTCCAGAGCCTGTTAGCCACATCTGTGATCTCCCTCTACTGACACACAAAAGTCAGTATTGAAGACATGATACACAAGTGTATCACAAGTGTTTAGAAAAGCTCAACATGTAATCAGTAGTTAAGATCTTGACTCGTGTTCCTGAAAGAGGAAGAGGGAGAGGATTTTGTTGTCCTGTGTTGTTTATGGTGTTTTTTGGGTACTTTTATAGTCTCCAAGGGCATTAATTACAGAAGAGAAAACACTTTTTTCAAGTTAAACAAGTTAATGAAAACAAACTACGAGGTACCCAAAGAGAAAATGTGATATTGTTGGTAAATGGGTTAAATTAATAGGAGTGCAGAGTCTGCAAAGATATATCATATTTATCATATTAGTATGGGAAAAACCAGTATACAGTATGCACATAGTTTGTTATATTTAATCCATAAAACCTAGACATTGGACATTGGTCAAACTTGTCAATAGTCATTAATTTGCCCAAAGTGGCTCATTTGAATTTGGGCCTCTAGATTGGATGGATGTTTTGCCTTGGGGCTGATGGATGTGTTGCTGAAAGGGAGCGGGGAGCTGTATTTAGAGAGACTGATAGCCGGGGCCTGTGAAAAATCACTGGCGTGGACTGGTAGGCTCCATGCAGAGCCCAAAAGATGGAGCCCCTCTTGGCTTGCCAGTGCCTGTGTGATATCTGCAGGGGTGGGGGAGGGGGAAGGAGGAAGATGTCAATGAGCTCTTCATCACACGTTCAAATTGCGCTCGATCAGTGAGAGAGAGAGAGAGAGAGAGAGAGAGAGAGAGAGAGAGAGAGAGAGAGAGAGAGAGAGATGGTGGAACGCTTTTGTGCAGTCAGATGTGGATCCATACTTGTGTGTGTGTTTTTTTTTCTTTTCACACGAGGCGTTTTATTGAAAACATGTACTTATTGGATTTTTCCGAAGGGTAAATAAGCACTCATGTTTTTCCACCTTCATGGAGTCTCTGCAGATCCCGATATGATTAGAAGTCCCAAGCTGTATTATCGCTCCTCTCCTCCTAGCTCACACGCTCTGTCCAAACCCCCTGAAGCGTTCTTTTTTCATGAGGGTTTTTCACAAGGATGGGAAGCATGGGGGAGGGCATTTTCAGGGCCTGGTTAACAGTAGATATAATGGTGTCATTCATCATGATTGCTTCTGTGAAATGAAGGTATTTGGGGGTAGGGTGGCCATGGGGAGTAACATGGCCTAAAACCCAAGAGGCATTGTCAGTGAAGGGAGCTTCCCTCTGGGTTATTGAAGATGCTCTCCAGGCAAGGTGGCTGTGGTTCTCTTTATAGTTACATATGGTATGAATTTATAGGTTTGGGACTGCATGGAAAGGCTTTACAACCCACTGTGATATAGGATTGTAAAAGGGGCTGTTGTGGCTTTATTAGTTAATGCTGTTTGTGAAAACCCACAGATTTGGAACCAAGATCCCACCCTCCGATGCTCAAAAGAGTGCCTCTCCCTCACTGCCGTCGAATGGTTTATTGGGAAGGGTGTGGGTTTGTATTCTGTTAATTACATTATTCAAAGTAATTTAATGTTGCATAACCAGACTCTGTGTGTTCATAGATATCACTTTCTGATAGTAACACAGAGCTTAAGAGCCCCTGTTAATATCCTAATACATCCTACAAAAGACAATGACTGTTATTATCGTTAAATATACCGGTGCGCTACCGTCTGATATGTAGGCTCAGGCCTGGCCCCTCATATCCAGGCTTGGTAATCACGGGCATGTTTCACAGCAGGTTGCCTGGCTGAGAGACAGTCCTTAACGCGGTAGTTCCATCTCAACACCAACTTTGCGCCGCACCACGCCACACCGCACCATGCCATTACTTTCCTCTCATCCGTGCTACACATTCACACACACACACACAAATATGCACACACACACACACACACACACACACACAGACACAGACACACGGGCATGTTTCACAGCAGGTCTGACTGAGAGACAGTCCCTCCGCGGTAATTCTACCTCAACACCAACTTCGCATAGCACCACGCCACACCGCACCATGCAGTACCATGCCGTTACTTTCCTCTCATCTGTGTTACACATTCCCACACACGCACACACACACATACTAAGACACACACACACACACACACGGATACACATTTACAAACGTGCACACACTCACACACACACAATCAAAGTCCCAGACTGGAGGGGTATTACAGGCTTAATGCCGTGTGTGAGAGGGGCCCAGAGCCGCGAGTGCTGAGCTGTGCAAACGTGGCCAGTGAGAAACATCCCAACATCCATAATGTGTGCGTAATCTCCACACTTTAACACCGCCGCTGAATTGAAGACATTCATCATACACGCTGGCCCAGGTTTTCTCCGGAAAGAGGATCCGTGTTTGATATACGAGTGTGATGCCGTGAAACATTAGCTGGCGCCGGCACGCACGGACAACACACACACACACACACACACACACACACACACACACACACACACACGCACAGGTATGCAGTGTTTCCATCTGGCCTGCCATCTCGCCTTGCCTTCCCACCCTGCTCTCCTCCTCCTCTTTAACTGGACTAATCTTTCTGTCTCTCCGTTTAAATCAACAATTAATCCTCCGCCTCACTTGACCTAAGAGCAGCGGACGCTTGGGAAAGATCAATGCCTGAAAGTCTCTCAAGCACCAAGCCTGGGTTTCAGGGCCTCCGTCTTCCCAGGGTAGGGACAGGGGAAAAAAGGGCCATTCTACACGGACTCCTTAAATTGAGTGTATTTATCAGCCTCGCTACTTGATACTGAAGTATACACCCCGGAACTAGGCACATGAGGTACACGCACACACAATTACTCTCCACGCCCACACATAGAGGTTAGGGGATGATGGCACTCACTGCAGCGCTGGAGGACTGTGGTTGTATCCTCAGGATATGGGTCAGGGACAGTGACCCAGAGGCGACTCCAACAGCACCAGCTTGCACCTGATCTACTCAGTGCTGTCAGTCCGTCATCGACCACACACAGTACAGTAGCCACTGTGTTGAGGTGTGCACAAAGCAGCGGCAGTTGATCCACTTCTCCGCCAGGGAGCCCGCTGCGCCTAAGCATCTCGCCTAACAAGGCTCACACTGGTTACACAACGCGCAAAATGCAGACTGACACCTCAGAGGTCAGGGCCGCCTCAATCACTAGCTCGCCGCATGTTCCCGAAGGAATCAACAAGAGCTAGCGGTAACACAACACGTACGGCTACATGATGTTGTTATGATTGCCGTTTAAATGGTTCGAGTTTGATAAACAAATGCAGATGAGGAAAACATACCAGCTGGTTAATGGATGAGTCACCCAGCAAACGGCGTGCACAAACTCAGGGGGATGACTTTTGACATGTCAAGTTACTGTGAAGTTAATTAAATAGATTGTGTGAGTGAGTGGACAGTATAGACCAGGTGTGTTTGTAAGTGTGTGTGTATGTGTGTGTGTGTCTGTCATCAGGGTTGTGAGGGGCTTCCTTCATGTAATTTCCTTCCATTAGATTCTCTCAGGGTTTTCGCTGGGCTATTTTTTTCTTTTCTTTAATTCAGCTTGAATGTGCACACTGCCACAGCTACAGTATATCAATATTATTCTAATCGTCTCTTCTGAAGGGGACTAGAGATTTGGAGTTCATAATGAAAGTGTGTCTTTTTGTGGGACTGGCAGAGTGGGTAGACTAATGTCCTCTTTTAGTGTCTCATCCTGATGGAGCAGTGAGATTTACTGACATATCATTCTATCTTTGATGCGTAAATTTGAAGATTTGAAGAATCTTTAGTCTGTGGCAATAATTGCTCCTCCTTGCTTCTGTTCCTCATCTGTTGTGATGGTCATTTAATTTCCTCGTCTCTCCAAGATCAATCGGAGAAAGACATTGTTCTGAAACATTTATTTTTATTTCTGAGAGAGGCAGCCCTCTATGCCTCACCAAACCAAGGAAAATGTGTGGTGCTCAACAACACATGCTATATGTTGAACTAAGGCCCAACAAGAACTGATGAGGGTTGTTGGAAGCTGTGGCATTTTATTTCATTTCTCCATTTTCTTTTGACTTCAAAACTATTTGAGCATTCTGAATGCATCCATGTGAGAGAATTGTGACATGTTAAGAGCACGCAAACACTGAAGATGCTGGGAGAGAGTCTGATTCCCAAGCTTAACTTCTTATCGTTTCAGCACCATTCCAAAATAGACTTGAAATGATACAGAAAATAGCCAGGGGAACATTTAAATCTGCAGTTTGACTTTGACATCTCATCCAGCCACCCCCTATGGCATTCCTCCCTCCCTGTCTCTCTCTATTGCAATCCCCCTCTTCACTCTCTCCTTTTCTCTCTCTTTCTGCCTCTCTCTATCTCTCATTCTTTTTTCCCCACATCCACTTTCAACCCCTGTGTTGTTTTCTAACCCTCCATTTCACGCTTTCTCTCGCTCTTTACCTCCCCCTCTTTCACTTTTTATTCTCTCTCTCCGACTTTCAGCCCCCCTCCTATGTTTCTGCCCTGCACTGCATTCTACTCACAGTCTCCCCCCACCCACTCCATCCTCAGCAAGCTGTTTTCTCTCCTCTCCTCTCTTCTCCTCTTCTCTTCTCTCCTTTTCTCTTCTGTTCTCTTCTTTTCTCTCCTCTCCTCTTTTCGCCTCTCCTTTTCTCTTCTCTCCTCTCCTCTTCTCTTCTCTTCTCTTCTCTTCTCTTCTCTTCTCTTCTCTTCTCTTCTCTCCTCTTTGCTCAGCTTTGTCTTGGCACTACTATTGCCCACCGTCTCTTCATTAGCATCTCAAAGCCCCAGCCCCAAGCCTCTTATCCACCCCGTCAACACTCACCCCTCGGACCTCACCACCCCTCTCCTGACCTGAGCATTTTACAGCTATCAGAGGCGAGCAGGGAACACAATAGTACCCCCAGGTCCACATTAATATTGATCACATTTCTAACACTTAGACATCCCTCTCCCTCTCCCTCTCCCTTTCCCTCTTGCTCTCCCGCTCCCTCTCGCTCTCACTCTCACTCTACCAACCTCTGGCTTCTCCTCAGAGCGAGCCCCTGTGAAAACAGATGTTTGCCTTTGTTGGCGTGAGACCACGCAGAACTTCCACTGATGGAGAAGCAATAAATTAAGTTAATTGTTTGCTTTTTTTTAACCCCCTGAATTTTATTAGACACATTAGGGAGGAATCGTTAACCCGTTAATGTGTTATCAGTCCCGGGCCTCGTGACTCACAGAATGTAATTAACCAGTCGAAGCCTTTCAGGCATGTGAAAGATGCTTTTCAGTCGTAGAGATGCCAGTCATTATGCTTTAGGTGGAAGCTGGAATCTCAGTGTGTGCCACGGTTGTCAGGGTCTGTGGTCGCCATAGAGAACAGCAGTATGGAGAATGCTATGCTAATCTTCTTTCGCCCATCATAAATAATATGCAGCCCCCACACAGCAGAGTGTTATAATCGCTCCTGCGAATCCTTATCAGAGATAGCAGACACATGTATCTGTGAGTGGGGAAATGCAAACAAATGAACCCTGCGACATTTTTCTATCAGATTTGGATAAGCAAAGATTAATGCCGTCATAGACACCGGTTTGTGCGGCACAAGCCGGTGCGGTTTTCCCCGGGGCTGCCCGGAGAGACCCCCTTTGATAAACGGCCCCATGTTATCCGCCTGGGTGCAGATGTGTCAGGAGACACAGGTGTGCATGTGTGTGGTAGAAGTATTCGTGCATGTGTGTGTGTGTGTGTGTGTGTGTGTGTGTGTGTGTGTGTGTGTGTGTGTGTGTTTGTGTATGTTTATGAATCGTCTTGTAGAGGTTAACCCAGCTCATACACAGCACAGATGAGGTCTAACTGTCCAGACGTGACTGTGTGAGCAGGTAAAAGTGCCACTCCATGTTTGTCTCTTAGAAAAGCAGCATAAGAAGCCACCCGAGGGAACACCTAGCCCCCCGCCTAGCCTTCTCATCCTTCCTTCTTCTCCCTCCCCTCTCTCTTCAGACCGGCTGTTTATGCGGCTCTGATGAAAGCACTGAGGCAGAAGAAAACAGGACAACACAAAGCTGTATGACGCTGCCTTGCCCTCTGCCTGGAGAGAGAGAATAGAGAGAGAGAGGGGAAAAAGTGTGTTTTGTGAGTGTGTGTGTGTGTGTGTGTGTGTTGGGGAAGGGATTTTAATGAGGAAAAGGTGCTGTGTTAACCCACCTGGACTAAGGATTAAAGAGGCCCAGTGCAGAACAATGCTTTTGAAATAGTCGATTTGTTGCCTTAATCCAACACAGGATGTAGCCTGGGTTTGCCCATGCTGCCTTACACGCACAATTTTATTCACACTGCTAGGCAGCCTGGACTCCATGGACTTCGTTTTCACCTCAACGAAGGAACCAATCACAGAACGGAGGGGGGGCAGCAAGACGATGACGACACACCAAAGCGGTTATGAGCTACAGACAGACGCATTTGATAGACATTTATAGCGCCCAATAAACGGTTCAGGGCATTTTTAAACCACGAATGAAACCACGAGAAAATGAATGTGTAGTTCCCAGACCCCATCTCAATGAGATGAGGTTCGGCGTTAGCCAGGCTACACAGGATGCCCTCTGTTCTTTGTTTAGTTTTGGAGATTTAGAGGAGTATTTGTGATACTGTACTGATGTTAGACAAGAAGTCAGAATCAGAATCAGCTTGGCTTGCAGTCTCTCTTGTAGTTTATCCCAATGGTGTTTGATGGCATAGAGAAACCTGTTCTCTTTTGGCCAGTGAAGTTCTTCCATACAAATCTCACCCAGTGGTGTCTTTATAGATCTTGCTTTGTGCACTGGAGTACAGTCATGCAGGAACCGAAAAGGGCTTCCCTGAAATGTTCTCAAAAAGTTGCAAGCATAAAATTGTCCAAAATGTCTTGTTTACTGAAGCAATAAGATTTCCCTTTACTAATCCAAGCCCAACCCTTGAAAAAAACAAAACACATCACTTAATTATTACATTGTCCACAGTGCACATCCATAAAGACATGTTCAACTTGACAGGCTCACAAAGACTAGAGTTCTCTACACCATCAAACAGCTTTGGATTGAACTACAACAGACATTCTTATTAGCATCGTTGTTAGCATTGTTAAACGTCAGTGCTTGGCCTTATAAATGCTTTTCTGGATTAATGGGCAGACCCTCCAAAATCCTGTGGAAAGCTTTCCCAGATGAGTGGAAGCTGTTATAGGTGCAAAGGGGGAACCAATTCCGTATTAATGCCTGTGTATTTAGAATGGGATGTCGCTGAACTTTCTGTGGGTGTAATGGCAGGCATCCCAATGCTTTGTGTATATAGTGTATATGCTATACAGCTTTGGCTTTGATTGAGGCTTGTGTTTTTTACTTTATTCATGTTGGAGGGCTATTCTGCTGTACTTTACACTCGATGTACTTGTGGAGTGTTTACAGCCTGCCGCGTCACAGAAGGAAACAAAAAGCTTGGCACTAACGCACACAGTGTTCTTCACAGGAGAGGATAGTCTCGCTGGCTGAGGCTGTTGTCTTGCCTGGTTTGAAGCCGCACTCAGACAAGAAAAGCCTGATGGGATAGCAGGGGTCAAGGAGCCACTTGAGCCATTCTCTGTGTATGTGGACAGGCTGATTCACCGCTCTCCTAATAAAGACTTGTCTCTCTCGCTCTCTCGCTCTCTTACGCTCTCTCTCTCACTCCTTGTTGTTTTCCTCTCCCCTGGTCCCTCTCTCATTTTCTATCACTCTTTCCATCATCATCACTTCCTCTCTTAGCCATGTACTCAACACACACACACACACACACACACACACACACACACACACACACACACACACACACACACACACACACACACACTGATACAGACGCAGAAACAGACACATAGACATACATATACACATACACACACACACACACACACACACACACACACACACACACACACAGAGAGACTGATACTGACACATATACATACACACACACACACACACATACAGACAGTGACCTTTACAGAGCTTGTTAGATGTGGCTGTAATAATCTCAGCAACGATAATTAATACGCAGATTAATTATTGTGTTGGTCTGGGGCGACGAGAGATCAGTCAGTCAGCTCTAGAGGAAAGATGAATGAGATGGCGGCGGGTGAAATAAATGAATAAATGGGCGAGTTGGAGGCTGGTCCGGATGCCCTGCTACGCCAACAGCTGTGATTTACTGATTCCTCCCATTAGCGTTTCGATGGGACACGCTTTGTCCTGACGACCCGCGCCCCGTTAAAGGTCAGGAGAATTAAAGTCGATTAGGCCAACCGGTGGCAGGGAGGGGACTCATACACATGCAAATACACACACACACACGGACACAGACACACACACACACACACACACACACACAAACACACACACACACACAGATTACAGATGTTAATACCTCATTTGGATTGACAAGTAGGATACAGTACATACCATGAAAAGATCTAGATACTAGTTATTTTTAAAAAGGTTGTCACAGCAACTAGTCCATATGCACATCAAGGTTAAAGGTGAGTTAAAAGATGAAAGGATTATCAATTGCAGCTGGCACTGAACAGTAGCCTACTTTGTGAGTTGTTTGGACTTTTTTCTAGAAAGTACTTGTTTGCTTGTTTTGTTTTTGTTTTGACATTGTGATCAAATAGGAAATTATGAACAGTACCAAAAGCCTCTTTTACTTCATTTTCCGTGGCAGTTACGACGAGTGAGATCCGAGTGTCTGTTTCTCGTGCCACCTTCCATTTAATGCAAGTGGACTGGCACTAAGGTCAACAGCAGTGGAAGCCAGTGCATATCCGCAGGCCCTGGCTCACATAATGAACATTTCAGACCTTAACATAATTAAAGGCTCATTGCGTGATCTTCGTAATCCCGTCACCTAAGACGCCGCTTGGAAGAGCTCTTGGCAGGAAGAGCTCTGTCACACAGGCTGTGTGTACTGTCCTGGAATGAAAAAAAAAACCTCTCTTCTTATCTGCGGGAAAAAGATGATATGCTGAAAAGTAATCGTGGGTATCACATCTGTAGATCCATGATGATCTCTTAGAGCCGAGGGGGCTGGGACAGGGTTTTAGTGCTGTCTGCTCGGAAGCCCGCGGAACCGGCAGAATCCCGCGCCGGCTTTTATGGGCCGCAAGTGCTGCAGGCCACGGAGACACAAGCAATGTGTGCTTGTTTATATCCAGATGAGATAAGCTTTACTGACACGCCGGCCTTAACTTTGACCAGCGTTTCAGGGTCCTTTTACTTGAAAAAGTCCACTTGGTGTGGAGTGATGGGTTTGGGATGTTGGGGAGTTGGGGGTCCAGACAGATTTTCCACCTCTATTCTATTTGTATCTTTTAATGCTGGCAGTTTTTTGTTGAGTTTAAATGGAACAAATGACCTGGGCGAGAAAGCCAAGCTGCAGGCCAACTGTTTAGGGAAGGTGGCCCAGTGGTTAACATTTATTTTACCCTGAAGTTTCATTACCATTGCCTTGTACTGTGGTCCGGAGGCACATCATTTAAACCAGTCTAGTGTGTGGAGTAGTTCACCTTTAAATCATTTTGCTTTGGCCCTCCAGGAAGCCACAGGGAGGTTTGTACTGTATATTTATGCCACGTGGCCACTGTGGCGCTCCATAAAAGGATGATGTCTTACTTTTTTACAGTTTGTTTGAAGATGGTTTCTAATTTTCTAACTAAGATGCATGCATGAGACTGCTCGCTTTGAAGTTGCTGTTGCTCTTGATGCAAGCGTGCTTTCAACCCAGGGGCAGTTCCACGAGGGGGCCGAGGGGAAGCCCCCACTGGGGCATCTCTGTCTATATCACCCTCCACTCCTCCATGTTCATATTTAATGAATTAGCATCTATTTCCTTACTGGGCCATTTACTACATATATTTTAATCATCAGTGTTCCTGCAGTAAGTGTAATTGGCGCTGGTAAATATTGTTTGGAGGATGCACGCAGCTCATCGCATTTTTACTATTCAATCAGCAAAATGCACAGCCCTGAAGTGGGTGTGATTCCTGCTTAATCTTGCATTTAACCCTAATGCATAGCTACTTGCGTGATGAGCCTGGTAATTAGGCTAATGTCTATGCATTTATTTATTCATGCAGATCAAACTGCTGTCTCTCAGACATGCATGCTAAGGCAAGTGCACGCCCACACACATGTGTCTAGTAGCACGGGAGGATTAGCAACTTGGACCTGGATCTATCAGTAGCAATTCTGCTCTTCCGCTGTGGGTTTCAGTGCCTTTGTAGTCAGAGTGGTGTGCTTGCGAGGCCATGGGCGCCATTCTAAATATAAACGTGAGGCTAGCTGTCAACATGCATATGTTAGTGGGGCTGTGCGGAGTGGTGCGATGTGGCGCTGTAGCGTGGTGCTGTGTGAGCACTTCTCTCTCCTTTCCCGTGGGGATGAGGTGTGTGTTAGTTGTTTGTTTGCTTACTTGCTTGTTGGCGTTGATGATGTTCCACACGTGGAGATTCCGCTGCACGGATGATAAATGTTTGCCCATACTCGCCTCAGTGAATTACGCATTTCGCCCTTCCATAGGCCTATGTGTCTCTGTGTGTGTGTGTGTGTGTGTGTGTGTGTGTGTGTGTGTGTGTGTCTGTGTGTGTATTGTACTGTAGGCTCGTGGTCTCGTCATTTCAGGAAGCATACTAAATTGAGTGGCGCTAAAGAAGCCCGGGAGGGAGGTGCTTCATGGGGAGGAAGTGCTCCTCATGTCAGGGTGAGCCCGTGCTTCACAGCACTGGGGTCCCTGTGGGCTCTCTCCACATATCAGACTCCTACTCGTCCTCCCTTTCAGAAGGGCCTCAAGACACCTCTTATATTTGTAATGTTTTTTTTTTTTTTTTTAGCAATGACAATAATCAATTTTTGGATGACTGACAAAGGCATGGTTGGTTGGGGAAGCAAGTGGAGTGGAAGCGATGTACAACACTGCTGCCTGGCACGGCCTCTGTGTGTGTGTGTGTGTGTGTGTGGTGTGTGTGTGTGTGTGTGTGTGTGTGTGTGTGTGTGAGAGAGAGAGAGAGAGAGAGAGTGTGTTTGTGTGTGGCTTGAGGTCAATGTTGGAATGTTCTGGGGTATTGGGCGCAGTGAAGTGAGAGAGAAAGAGATTCAGCACCGCTGTTGATGAGACCAAAAAAAAAGTGAGAAAAACACCCCAGAAGTGTGGGGGAAAGAGAGGATAGGAGACATTCCTCTTGTCAAGGTGAGCCTGTCCTCCACAGCCTAAGGGTCCCTGTTGGTCCCCTCTCTCTCTCTTCCTCTCTCCTCTCTCTCTCTCTCTCTCTCTCCTCTCTCTCTCTCCTCTCTCTCTCTCTCTCTCTCTTGGTCCTCTCTTCCTCTCTCCTCTCTCTCTCTCTCTCTCTCTCTCCCTCTCTCTCCCTCTCTCTCTCCCTCTCTTCCCTCTTCTCCTCTCTCTCTCTCTCTCTCTTCCTCCCTCTCTCTCTCTCTCTCTCTCTCTCTCTCTCTCTCCCTCTCTCCCTCCTCTCTCTCTCTCTTCCTCTCTTCCTCTCTCCTCTCTCTCTCTCTCTCTCTCTCTCTCTCCTCTCTCTCTCTTCCCTCTCTCCTCTCTCTCTCTCTCTCCTCCTCTCTCTCTCTCTCTCTCTCTGCACGTCAGATGTTTTCATTTTTTTCCCCACTTCCAAAAAGAGCCTCAGGACTCCACTTTCCCGCCAGCCTCAAGAGCAGTAAAACCATATCAAATGTCCTTGTTGCCAGAACAATTAATATAAGTGTATATAAATATATATGGACCTGTGGCACCCCAGTGACTTGCCATGTCTTTTTTGAAATGAAGAATCATAATATCCTGTACTTCAAACACTTAAACTAACATAGACTGTCCTTCAGGAGCTAATGGCAGTTCTGATGGGATTTTAAGCCCCTTGAGCCAATAATATATATGTGTTGGCCGCTGTGTAGCTCAACTTATCTGGCTGCTGTACTGCAGCCTTTAAATTCTTTAATTTATGGTGTTAATTCAGCACAGTGGACCATTATTACCCTTATAAAGCAACTGCCGAGTCACGCTCACGGTAATCTAAGCCAGCATAGGCTCTTTGCAGTCTGTGTGGTGTCGGGGGAATTGGTTACATCACACTCACAGCTGCTGAAGTACTGTACAGCACAGCACCGCGGCACATGGCTAAGGGTTTGTGCCTAGATCAAGACTTCAGCGCAAAGCACAAATGGAATGGGTTTTCTGAGCGTTTCAAAACAGCGTGGCAGGGGGTTAAGCTCTCCACACATAGTAACGCTGCAGTGTTTTGAGAGGGATATGGATTCTTATTGCCCAGCTATCTCAGGTCAAACAGACAAGAGGCATCGAGAAATCCTCTGAAGTTTGTTTGCAGATATATGTGTGCACCGGTGTATTTGTAATTGTGTGTGTGTGTGTGTGTGTGTGTGTGTGTGTGCTTGTGTTTGTGTGTGTGTGTGTGTATCTGTGTGCATGTGTGTGTGCATGCATGTGTTTGAGTTCTGTGGATGTTTAGATATAGTATTTGCATTTGTATTGCATCCAAGATTGCGTTGCTGATTGTGTGGCCCATGTCCAGCAGGCTAAACCAATCAGCCATGCACAGCCCCAGCACCCTGGAAGATAATGTGCCCCTGGACCGGGAAGTAAGTCATGTGTCCATTTGATTTCATTATGAATGTTTGTGATTATAAATATCCCCCGTGCAAGAAGCGACCAGCAACAGATTTATGCTTTTGGAGATTTTTTTTGCCCAAGATGATGAGATGCAGACATAATCCCCAAGAAACATCCCAAAATATTTGACATTATGAATCACTGTACAGCAGGGAACAGAGAGAGCTGAGACTGTCCACACCACGGTGTGGACCTGTAAAAATATAGGCTTTGATAATATCTATGCAAATTATATCAATATTACTGATCTATAAATAATAATAGTTAATGATTAATGTGAATGATCATTTATATAACATTAATCAATGTTACCGTTGTAAATGTTATTGTAATGATAAAGCATGGTGCCCTGCAGCAACATGGCAGTGTGTGTGTCTTGAGGTTTAGTGTGGCGTGTTGTTGGTGCAGGGAAAAGCTGGATAAGGGTCAGCACTTGTTTTGGTGAGGCAGAAACCGGATTGAGTTAATCAATGAAATTAAAGTAGCTACAGCCGAGCACCGAGAGAAGAGAGAGAGAGAGAGAGAAAGAGAGAGTCTCTGGTAGGAGGAGAAAGAGGGCAAACAGACGTGAATTTGCCCGTGTCCACCCAGGACGTAAATCTCCAGAGCCCATCGTGTGGCCCTCACTCAAACAGAGTGACCTTTGGCAGCGTTCCGCCGCACTGCACTGATTATAGTTTGCTTTGATAAAAGTCATCACATTACAGCGAGGGATCATAAAGTACCCATGAGCTCTCTGCTCTGCGTGCCGCATGCTCTGACTCTAACCACCAACTGGGTTGTGCTGTCGAAGTTCCTGTCTTCCGTCCTCTCTCCAGCTCCTTCTTTCTGTCGTTTCCTTCTTCTCCTTCGTTCCTTTTCCCCTTCCCTTCACATGGTGAGAATTTAGCTCTGAGCCCAATTAGAGGTGTTGTGGGAAGAAAAGACAATGGCGTATAAATAAATGTTTAAATAGCAAGGCTTCAAGAATGCAAGTAGCTCTTAGCTTGTTGTGTTCAGAGTTGGCTAGCAGCGGTTTGACATAAGCGATGGTAAAGAAAAACATAATTAGCCTCTAGTCCAGAGCACCTGTGAAACTGGAGTCCAAGCCAGAGATTCTTTTTTGAGACTGCTAATGAAATCTCACACGATGTGATGTTTCTGGCAGCAAGCTAAACATTTTTTTTTTCTGAAATAATTTAATTTTGAAATAAAGGAACTGATCAGCTCCACAGGTGCTTCGGATGCTAATTATGTGATATTATGAACTAGCTGAATACTACTTCTTTTTCACATTGAGAAAAAACAAAAAAAAACTCTGCTTTAACATATTGGTTAGCAGATCTCATTGCAATGCATTTGTACATTATAGCAAGAATGCAAGTATCACAGTGACAAGATTTCAAGCAAACAGAAACAGAAGCATATGGGGGAAGAATTCCTCAGAGAAAGCCTTAGCGTACATGTGAGATTGAGAGCCCACAAGGGCAGCTTTGTGAAACAGGGCCCTCTGAACACGACTGCGGGAAGCAGCTCAAGAACAGCAGCTGTGGCATCTAATAATGTCCTGGGATTCTCCTGGCCATGCCGAGAACACACACACATGCCTGTGATCACTAGCTCTGCCTCAAAAAAGCACCCTCGCCTGAGTCGCCTCCTCCCCTCACCTCCTCCCCTCCTCTCCTTCCCCCGTAGTGCTGCTCTGTGACTAAGGAGGCGGTCGTGTGTGTGTGTGTGTGTGTGTGTGTGTCTGTGTCAGGATCCACATGAGAGCGCGAGACGAGATGAAATGCAGCCACCGTCGCCGGCACATAGATGCTCATTCTGACGAAAAAAGCCCCCGTGACCATTTTAAAAACGAGAGAAAAGAAAAGCTACACCCCAAAGCTGGCCTTTTCAGATGAATCAAATAAGTTATTAATCTGCGAGAAAAAGCGGAAGCTCCATATGCCGTGGGGTCTCTGAGTTTAGGTGCCACGTACGTGAGTAGGCAGCTTGATGTGACAAGCATCCTAAAAAAGCCCTCTGAAAAAAAAAAAAATCAAGCGAGCTGCCTCTGCCATTGTCCCGGTCAATGACTGCCATCTCCCTGTAGGTGGCACTGTTTAATGTGAGTCACTCACTCACCTTTGGGAGCCCAGGAAAAATCGATGGCAAAATGGCACAGAATTTCGCACGCGCCACACAATTGCTGCAATTATCACCCAAGGCAAGAGCCCTGACAGGGTCTAAACCCTTATTACCTGGCTGAGAGGGGAATGCATTCAGCTTCTGAGATCTCTCTCTCACTCTCTCTCCTTTCCCCGCCTCACAAAACCCCCTGCCTTGCATGTCAATCTCCCTGGCTCCTTTTGCCACAAACAAGAGGGACGCAGTCTGTCACACCGCAGCCTTATGTTTTATGTATTAATATTCTTTTTTTTTTTTTACTTGAAAGACATGTCAGCTTTGTAACCCTGGTGCTCCGGCGTTTCATTAACAACTCTGATAATGCAAGGTGTCACTCCTCGATGGATGGATGTGCTGTTTCTGTGCTTAACTAAGGGCCTCGGGGATTTTCAAAGCTCTCTTTGATCTCCTCCTATCCCAAGTGCCAATCTGTTCCACCTTAATGAATCAGTATCTGTGCTCAAACAGCCGGTGGGATCCAACGCAGATCAGGGAATATTTACAAACATTTACCAGCGGGCATCGTTTAGGCCGCTTGTCAGTCAGGGAATGCTCTCGAGACGAGGCGAACCTCACACATTCGGATACCAAGGTGTACCAAAAATGGTCTGTTTTCACATTAATTGCTAAATGTTGGGGGTCAGCACCATCACAGGCTCTTGGGTAGAGGCGAGGGCCCGGGGAGGCTTAGACATCCCTGGCAGCGGACGAGGTGGTGGATCAGTCGATGGCGCATCCATCTGATGGGGACCCGAGGGCTAATGATGTTTTCTCAGTCTGGGAAGCTGCTGCAGCTCTCATCTGCTCTAATGGTCGGACCATGATGATCTGTGAGAGGCTACAGCCGTGAGTCACCGACTATTATAAGAGCAAGTATGGAAAGGCAGACGGAATGCACAATCAGGGTGCGATTACCAAGGTTTTGCCTTTTACCCCTGTTTGCACACCGGGCATCAGAATACAGCTGGGGGTTTCTGCAGCAGCGTGGAGAGAGAGAGAGAGAGAGAGAGAGAGAGAGAGAGAGAGAGAGGGCGGAAGGAGGCCCTCCAAAACAAAATGTACGCCCGGCAAAATTAGAGACCAGACCTGAATAAAAGAGCAGGAAATAGAAAGCGAAAAGATAGCCCCATTATTGATCTTCCCCAGCCACTCCGGAGTTGCGCTGTGCATACGTAATCTGGGGGCTGGGATGCTGTCCAGGGAAAGGCCTGGGCAGGAGGAGATGTAACACGCGGAGTAATGACTGCGGGTTCGTGATAAATTGCCTGTGTTAATGTCTCATATGCATTCTCACGGGGATATGCAGATCATTACTCTGTATTTCTGGGTCAAACAAGCTGGAGGTGTCTCTGAGGAGGCCGGCAGGCAGGCTGGCGTCGGCGCCGATACTTTCCGGGGGGAGGGGGTTGTGTCTCCGCGTTTCACACTGAGCAAAAAACTGAGCTGGACCCTCAGCGGGCCTGCTTGTGAAGACCCACTGAAGCTCTGGGGTGGAACAGAGGCTGCCCTTGCTCCAAGCCACTGCTAGTGTAAAAAAAAAAAAAACTCCCTTCTATCCCTCCCTCTCTTAATGTGTGTGTGTGTGTGTGTTTGATGTACTGTACTATGGAAGTCCGGAGCATGGGTGGTTACAAAACACTGGTGGTCCAGTTGGCAAAAGCACAGAGGCCATTGCGCCGGGAAACGCTGCTCCCTTTGAAGGCTTATTTAAAGATGTCCCTCGGTACGGATCATTTGGTGTTTTCATACATTGTCCTTGCATCTCATTAAGCGTTTCTCCTCAAGCCCCAGAGTCACGGCAGAGGAATGAATCCCACTGTTACTGGAGCTACCTGTGGACTTCCTCAAATGGCATCCAATTAACCTCATTCCCTTTGTCTCTTTTCTTTTGTTTTTTTTGCTACGGTGATGAGAGAAGGCCTTTCAGGCCCGCGAATGAAGCATGCACCCCTGGCTATCATTGTTTAATGAGCCTGTGAGGTAGACAGAAAGAGAGAGGGAAAGAAAGAAAGAGAAGAAAGACAGTGAGAGTGAGAGAAAGAGAAGATAGAGGGAGTGAAATGAGGGGGATTTGTTAAGTCGGGTGAATTTCTTCCCCAAATGTAGGCAGGCCTCCACTCTCTCTCTCTCTCTCTCTCTCTCTCTCTCTCTCTCTCTCTTTCTCTCTCACTCTCTCCCACCACCCCCGCGTTTGCTCACCCACTCGCTCACCTTCCTCGTCTTAGCTCGCAGGCCTCCTCCACAACCACGCATCTTCGCCTGGGCGGAACATAAGTGAAACGAGATTAAGGCATGGCTGGAGTAATGGAAAAATTCCGGACATCGCCCCCTCCTTCCTTTCCAAGTCCGTCCAACCTCCTGCAACCCCCCTCTTCCCCCTCAACCCCCCACGCCCACCACCTCCGCCCCCACACCCTGCCATGTGAAACGATCCAGTTAGCTCTGTCTGAGGGTTGTATGCTGTGACTAATCCCATCGCCATCTATTGGGCTGTGGGCCAGTGGTAGAAGCAAAGGCAAAGGCAAAGTCCCGGTGTGCTTGTAGCACTCCCTGTGTTCGAGGGGAAGTGTTTTCAGCGTAAATGCAATTAAGCCCGGTCAATAACAGACTTATCAGTCAGATGCAGGGAGGAAGGAAGTAAGAGAATGAGAGAGAGAGAGAGAGAGAGAGAGAAAGAAAAAAAGGGAGAGATGGTGAGAAAGAATGACAAGAAAACACAGAAAGGGCAAGGATCTGTGCCACTTCACTCACCTGGAGCTGGGCGGTGGACAGGCCCTCTCCCTTGGTGCGGGGAATAGCCCATCTCCCATGCGGGCTCTCACATCCATCAGAGGGGAGTTTAGCCTGGCCGCACCCCAGCTCACAGAGGGGTGTTGGCAGCCCAAGCAAAAAAGCAAGAAATGCCCCCAAGACAGTACTCCACATGATAGCTTATTATATTTCCTCGCTTCCTCACCCTGGCACACAGAGAAATCTCTCAGTTCAGTGTGAGTCATGCTCACACACACACACACACACACACACACACACACACACACACACACACACACACTCATGTACACGTGCAAAAGCCATAACCACACTCATACACACACCCACACAGCCACACCAAGCCAATCTCTCACACTTCCCTTACGCAAACAGGCTGTACCTCAGCGCCCACTCGACAATAGCATCTCACACGGCACCAAACATACACTCGCTCACGCTAAATCCCCAGGTGTCCACGTAGTCAAACAACGTGTGTGGGTACAACTGGAAAGTTATCCAGTCTCTGGAGAAAGAAAGTGTGAAAGCACCCACATTCAACATAAGACTGGTTTCTCTGCAGACATGTATGGAATATATACAGTGTAATATAATGGAGCCTCAAGATCTTGTATACTGAAGGGAGCTGTATAAAATAGTCAGACAATTTAGTAAGAACACAAATTGGAAATATTGCATACAACATAAATGACTAAATGTTGCTACAATATTGAATTAGAAGTTAGAAGTTGAATTGTAAGCAATGTTATAGAATTACAATCATCGTGCCACATACCGATGTGTGATATCTATTAGGGTATGAAGTATTACTAATAGAAACTGTAAAATGCAGGACCTGCTGATCAAGCTAACACTAAAGCTCCACTCTGTTCCACTCCCCATTTCCATCTTATCATGGGCATTCCTGTGTTTGATTGGCCCAATACCAGACTCCCTTGTGAAGAACCTTGAATTGAGGAATGTCTCACGTTGTTTAATGAGCATAGCTTCTACAGTAGGTCCTCTATTTGGTGCTTAGTTGCTTTGCTCTCAGCCCTTTGTCTACAACTAAATCAAACTCTTTCACTGGAGATGTGCACCTCTCTTACAAGTTACTTCAGATAAAAGCGTTTGTGTATATTGAATAGATGCAAATGTGAAGGTGCTGTAAGTGTATGTCATGTTTCAACAAGATATGCCCCTGAGCAGACTACACTCAAGCCAAAAAATATCACACTTTGAAACAATGCCCCATTTTTTATTCTAAAGTAACAATAACAACATGTGCTGTCGCTGTATTATAAGCTGCTATCGTAAACTTTTCAGGAGTATTTTATCCATCTAACGAGACTCTTACACCTCACTTGTTGTGACTCCATAATCCCTTTTCTCCTTAGCAGGCTGGGCAGGAGCTATTTTCAGATACACACACACACACACACACACACACACACACACACACACACACACACACACACACAAAGCACTGGAGATGGTCTGGTCGAGTCAACAGCCGGTTGTTCTGTGCCCTGCCTGCCTGTGTCTGAGCTGCATGTGTGCACTAAACTCAGCTGGCCGATTAATTATAAACCCCCTGCGGGTCTCCCTCTCTCCCTCAATGTTAATTAACCTTTAGTGACTGCCTGCCGAGTATTAAATTCCAGCTTTATCTCCTGACATTTAAGTGACGGATATAAAGTCAAGCTGAAGTGTTAGGGGCTGAAGCAACATGGCTACCACTACCTAGGGTTTGTTGTTTTTCTTATTGCCTCAGCAGGTCTTCGTCCTGGGCCACCCGTGTCACACTCCGTGGGAGGTCACGACCTTATTCAAATTGACAAGCACGATCATGGTGGCATGTGAAAGAGAGGGGGGAGATGGTTGTGTTCTAGTGCTTTCTTCATTGCTCTATCCCTCCATCCCTCTCTCTCCCATTCACTTCTTCCACGCTCTAAAGTACGCTTGAGTGTACTCAGGTAGTCCGCATGACACAATGGGAGCACTCCGCATGACACAATGAAGGTAAAAGCCAGAAAAAATGGCAATAAATAAAGTGCCTGAGAATGGAAGAGTTTTTAAAAGCTATAGTTATAGCTATAGTAGGATAGCTATAGTGCCCAGGCCTCGAGTCTGTAAGTGCTCCTCTCAGGGTGCCAGGCTCACGTGACTGGAGCCGCGATAGCTGGAATCACTTTGCATGGTCTCCAAATGAGAGTAGAGAGAGAAGGAGAGAGGGAGAGAGAGAAGAGAGAGAGAGTAGTGGAAGAATATTATATTGGTTATGCAGATGAGGTGTGTGTGTGTGTGTGTGTGGGGGAGCAGAGTTGTGGAATCATGCCAGGCAACCAGTCATCCAGGGGCCAATTTGCCCCGCGGTTTCCTGGGGATTGCTTTTGTTTAGCGGCTGAGTGAGTGCTGCCTCAGGTGGAGGCAAAGTGAGTTAGTGGGCTGGAGATGTCAGGGTTAGCTGGAGCAGCCCACCCACTCCCACACCCAAGCCAATACACACACACACACACACACACACACACTAACACACGCACACTCATATCCATACACATACACACATATCCACACGCCGTTGTCACACACAATGGCCCACAGTAGTCCCATCTGAGTTCTCTCTATCTCTCTCAGTGCGGCCTTGTCCTCATCCTCGTCCTCACCCCTAGGCCCCTGGGCTCTGAGGACTCGTCCACATCTCTAATTGGCTTGTGATAGCTTGTCTCTGCCAGGTCACAGGCCTCCCTTCAGCCACTGAGTGATTGGCTCATTGCCTCTCTATTCCCGGGATTATTAAACCAATGAGCCGTGGACCCTGAGCCAGGGACTAGGTGGTATTTTGGATGGGGGCTAAGAATAGGCCAGAGGTTTTGGAGAGTGGCTAAGGCCTAGTAAATGCTCATCAATCACCACAAAAGTGTGCACGTGTCCACTGACTTCACTGGACAGGCGGTTCATGGGAGGCTGACTACGCCAGCTTTACCGGGCAAACACTGCAAGCATCAAAAACAGACATTTGCTCAATACAATGGAGTCTAGTTAAACGTAGTTAATCCTATCAGTTAGTATTTGAACCCACAAGATTATGTTTTAACAAAGATTATATGGATTGAAGTACATATTTTTTTTTACCAGGGTTATGCAATGTAAGAACAAGAAAAACAAAGAAAAATGAAATACAACATACAGCCCACTATAGCCCTCCAGCTGGCAAACTTCAGTGCTTGTTTGTGAAGTAGTGGGATTTGTGGAAGGATTACGAAGCTATCATATTTTGGAAGGTCAAAACAACTAAACTCTATGGCCTTTGCATACAAATACATTGTGAGCTGGCTTAAATATTTACCAAGCTTCCACATTTCTAAGGCGACTACAATTCTTCCCCTTGACTTGAGTGCATATAAATGCAGGTTTTGCATACAGACAGCCGTTCACATGCAAATGCTAAGGCCAGACAGTACCTTCCTCAGCAGCATCCATTACATCAGAATTGCATTTAACCCCTCGCTTGTCAAGCATTTGATCTTCCTTCATTACAATTTGCCGTGGTTCCCCCTTTTACTTTTCATTAGTGTGATTTATCTGCCATGTCCATTTGATAAGCGGGGACGCTAAGATCATAGGGGTGGGGGAGTGTGATGGGGGAGTGGGAGCGGTCACTCTGTGGGAGTGGATCGCTCTTTTCCCGATGTGAGTACAGTAGGTGTTGGCGTTCCTCTGTGATGGAGGTGGAACGCTGACAGATCCTCATTAGGCTGCCACGTCTTTTTTCCCAGAAAAGGGAAGGAGGATTGAAGGGGGCGATGCGTTAGGGGGAGGCAGGCTACTTATTGTACACGTGTGCGAGCATGCTACTCTGACAAGTTCATCGCATGACACCTCATCATTAGCGTGCCCTCTCCAGCGCCTGACGACTCAAGAGAGTGTGGACTCGGAAATAATGTGGACAGGGATTTCATTTATTAGCGACTGGCAACGTGTGTTGCATGCATGTTGTGGTGAACCTTTACTTCAAAAGCACACCGGACGCAAAAAAACAACGCACACTCACAATATTTCTGCGGTAGTTTTGCAAATACGTCACTCAATCATAGTTCATTGTAACCCGAGCTGAATAAGCACATTTTGCTTCATGTGCCCCGTCGCGGATAATAATGGATAGCCTGTGAGCTCCACGACCACCCCGAGACACTGATTGATTTATGCTAAGGCACTTTAATGAAAATAGATGTTTCTCAGACCTTGAGAAGACCATTTCCAATTGTGGAGCGAATTTAAATATTGACATATTACAATCCAGGCCGCACTCGCTATCAGTCACTCTATTAAATTTCTGAGAAGCCCAATTACAGGCCAGGGAGAATAAAGGGGAGAAAGCCGACTGCTTTAATGGTCAGTGCATTTGTTTAAGGCATGGAGCCCAAAAGAGAGCGGATACAACACTTCATACGATTTGCCATGATGATGGATTGCACTTACTCATAGGCTGCCTGCTACCGACGCAACCAGGCTCTCTGAATGTGATACTGGCGAGCGTTGCTAGTGTGTGGGCGGGGGGAGTCAGGGTGGCTCGGTAGCACAATCCATTTCTTACATACTTCCTGATTATGCAACAAATGTGCATGTGTATATATAGATCAGCCCTGTTAGTAACACCTATCCCATTGCTGCGTAAACAAGGGGAACTTAATTAGGTAATTTAGCTCTTAATTGTGGTGAGAAACGTTTGGAATCAATCCAGATGTGGCATTCTCTTCATTCACTGTGCTGCGAATTTCTTTGTTCTGTAGAAACCCTCCATCCGTCTAAGGCCCTTTAAAGGGACACCAGGCAACGTTTTTGTGTTAATTAATCATCTTCGTAAGTCGGTATATGGTTAAATGACTCATTACGGGCTTAATGAGCTCTCCGCACCGCCCTACTGCCTGTAGGAAGAATATCCCACTTGCAAGTTCGGTGTATCCTACCCGCCGACCGAAGCAGTATCAGTTTACAGCACAGAGGCAGGCTAACAAAACGCTAGAGATTGTTGCAAACGTGTGTATAATGGCAGAGCCGGCGAAGAAGCAGCGAAAACCCTTGACGGAAGATGCTAAGAAAAGGAAAAGAGTTTCAGACCGAGCAAGGGGGAGTTTCAGAGAGAAAAAGCATCAGGCTTGCCTGGTGTCCCTTTAAGAAATGATCAAGGAGTTGGCTGTGGGGGCTGCAGAAGAAAAGCCTGCAGGTGCCTGACCACAAGCCAAATAAAGGGAGTTGATGGATGAGCAGCAGGGTATCCCATTTATCAGATCAATTAAGGAGTTTCCTCGGAGTTACCAAATAAGAGAATTTCAGAGTTTTTCTTCGATCCATCTCCCCACTCCTTGTTTGCTGTCGGTGTACAGTATGTGCCCCATTGCGGTCCATCAGTGTGCTTGTGCAGTCAGTGAAGCCTTCTTCTTTTAGTCCACCGGGCTCTTGTTTTATTCTCCCTTGCTCTCCCTCCATTTCAGGCTCTCTACCTGCAGCCTTGTCTCACAGCACCACCGCCCCCCCCTCCCCCAGCATCCCTCTCTCTGGACTGGTACCCCCCACACCACCACCCCGACAGCGGGGCCCAATTGCCAGCTCGACACGTACCATTCGCCGGGTGGCAGTAATGTGCCGGAGCAGGTGAAATGAGGCCCAATCACACTCAATCTCCCGGCAGAGGCCTGCCGAGGCCTGATTGGGGAAAATTGGCGGGCGCTCTCCGCGGTGCTGAAAGAAAAAGAAAAAGAAATACCCTGCACGCCGGTCGAGGTCTGCAGTCCAGTGAGGCACTGAAGAATGAGACTATTCACACAAAGGAATCACGTTATTGTTGTGTGTGTGTGTGTGTGTGTGTGTGTGTGTGTGTGTGTGTTTTTCTTCGGGTGTGCGGGAAGAATAGATGCTACTCCTTTGTCAGTAAGTGACAATGCCCCAGCTAGTAGCCAACATTCCCATTTTAATTTATTTATCACGTTTTGTTGTTGCTGGTATCAGGGGTTCAGTTAGAATATAAATAAATAAAGTGGTGAACATGGAAAATTAATAGCTAATTAAGTCGCAGCCGGGCTGATCATCTCTCACACCGAGACGAGCACATTTATGCCACAGAGTCAAGAGAATGGATCTCCTCGACGCCCGCAGGTAGGCAAGAGTGGGGGATAGGGTGTGTGTGTGTGTGTGTGTAAACCTGTGTGTGCTTGGGGGGTGAGTGGAGTGGTGGGGTGGCGCAACATGTCCCTTGAGAAAAGAAGCGTGTTGTCTCAGGTAAAGATCTCAAAGTGGTGCAATAAATAAACAAGGATACAAGGATACAAGGATACAAGGAAGTTTATTGTCACATGCATATAGTTACTGGAAGTAAGAAATGCCTTAACATACTTACAATGAACTAAACAAACTCGTTAGTAAATGGCGGAGGGCACCCGTGCGGGCGTGACATTTACGGCTTATTGCACCGTTGACTAGTAATAATTTAAGTTCATTTAAATCTGATTAAGAGAAATCAATTGTCTGCCCAAAGGGACCCCCCACTCATAATCGATAGCTGCATGTGCCCCCATCCCCATTGGCTCCTGTGACATGATCTGTGCAGCATTTTAAGCCTTAGATCCCCCACCCATCCCCTGAAGAGCCCTATGTGGAGTTCCTCACAGAGCCTATCCTCTCTCTCTCTCTCTCTCTCTCATCCTCCCTCTCTCTCGTACATTCCTCTCTTCATCCTCGCCAACACCCCTGCCATTGTTTCAGCCCAAATATTTTGGTATGCTGTCCCATCACCCACGGCAACTTGTCCTCCAGCATAACCCCACATCAGGCAGCTTTGTCTGCTTCATTATTCACAAGACTTCTTTCTGTCTTATCATTCAAAATGGATGTCTGCTCACGAGAGACAAGGGCCAGTTGTGGGAACGAAAGAATACCGCTGATGGAAACATGACAGAAAAATTGATAAAATGGAAAAAAAAGAGGCACTGGTTGCTGCAGGGCCAATTTCTGGAGACCCTGGACGACTCATTCTTTGACCACGATTTATTATTATTTTATTTTGTGATGAATTATTGATATATGTCTTTCCTCTCTGTCAGAGATTAAACTGCTCTGGGCCACCTGGACACCAGGTTTGTTTCAAGTGAAGCTCAGAAGATTATTTTTCCTCCTTTCTTCTCCCCAGAATGAGAGGTGAGGGTCCTCTTTGCACAAACACAGGGGTCCTTCCTTTGGAAGGTTTTATAAATAAAGGATTAGCTGGATGTCTGTGTTTTCTGGCCTTGGTGTGCTTATTACGCCGTGGACAGACACAGGAAGTGGCGTCTTCGATTACAGTAGATTTTTGAACGTCTAACATCTTTTTCCTCAAAATGGAGGAGTGAACGCATTTCTGGGTGCAATGGGGTACTGCACTGGTTTATGAACACATTTTAAAAAACACATAACTCATCTTAATAGCACTTTCCTACTTAGCCATTATCAAAACATTTTACATTTATTGGAAAGGTTGCTCTCCTTAATCGTGTTAATGAACAACCTTGTGGTGCATGGCAGATGTATCAGTGAGTCAGTCAGCAGGGTGTTGACGAAGTACACCAATAAGTACATTTAAAAATATTTTCTCTCTGGCTTTCTCACATTTCCCACACAGCCTAAGACCGGTTTGTGGTCGTTTGCAAGTTTTATAGTGGAAGACTGGCTTTGACTGATATAGTCACTAAGCTCCATTATAAGTCAAAGTGTTCACTTAAAGTGGACAAATGAAAGATTAAACAGGGAAACACAAAGATGTTTACTGCAATCCTGATACCGCAAGCTTACAAGGAATCTAAGTTTTTCTCTATTTTTTTAATAGTCACTGTGAGGTTTGCACAGAACTAAATAGGCCCAGGTAGCTTTAAAAGTTTAGGAATTACTCTTTTACTTTTTCGTTTTTTTTGGCTTTTCACTACACTTCAAATACAGAGTTTGAAAATCTGCAGTATTGATTCACCCAGGTGGAATCAATCGAGAGGAACAATCCATTCAGCACTAATAAGCACACTCACTCCCAGGCCAACATCAAGACTGAGTTTTCAACTTCAATCCCCCGCTCTGATGTTAAAGCCGTCGGCTCTCTGGGTGGATGGCAGGCCGCCTTTGCACACGCTTAGTTGGGGTGTTCGCAGGAGCACCTGAGACTTCGTTATCCATGGAGACTCAGTCAGCAACACTTCTGATTACTCCTTGACCACCCCCCCCCGTCGCTCTGACCCAGAGATCCGCCATCATCAAGACTCAGCTGCAGTTCTTTATTTAATAGTTTCATTTCACATTCACAGGTTGCCTCTAACAATAGAGGAGAGAGAGAGAGCACAGAGAATATAATCTCCATCAAAGGATTTGGTTGCGCACAGCATGGCTTTTAATTTGGCACCTCGTGCCCTCTAAACAAAGACACGTGAGAAGTGGGCACAACATATGCGTACATGCATCTGTGTGTGTGTGTGTGTGTGTATGTGTGTGTATGTGTGCGTGTGTTTATGTGTGTATGCACGTGTCGTGTGCACCCTCATGTCAATGTAATTAACATTTCATGAAAGGTGTTTATGTGTGTCGTAGTGTGAATGTGAATCGATTGAAGATCATTGTCACCGGTGCAGTGCAGCGGCTACGTAAACAAGAATGGCACCTGCATCCTGTACCTTCTGCTTACTTTGTCTATGGTGACAGTGCTATGAAGGCTCCCTCAAAACAGACCAATTTAGAGCTTCTGCTCTGCATACGCTTTCATGCCCATCTGCAATATTAATCCGTGACTATCTTTTATCGGGGATAAATAATTGATTGCTTGTGGCATTCGGCTTGCTTTACAACCTCTCCGTAGTCACCTTGAGGAATCTTTTATGATTGGCTATGGAGGAAGTGGGGATGCAATGGATGGAGCGAGGTGTGTGTGGGGTCGGGGTGGTTCCCGTGAGATGAGCAGGACAAGGAGGCTTGAGAAATGGCTCTTGGCCTTCGCCGACATCACTCTTGCAAAATG
Organism: Alosa alosa; assembly: GCF_017589495.1. Taxonomy (NCBI): domain Eukaryota; kingdom Metazoa; phylum Chordata; class Actinopteri; order Clupeiformes; family Clupeidae; genus Alosa; species Alosa alosa. Next base: position 19,640,809 of record NC_063193.1, on the reverse strand, counting down.
CGGCCTTAATGGAACAACATATTTCAAGCCGAGCAGAATCTCTCGAGTTGTCCGGCAACATGCTGTAGAAAGTAATGGGGCTGCCATGGGTGTAATGTACTGTGGAGCCAATAAAGGGGAATGTCAGTCTCTAATTAAAAAGCAAACTCACCACCACGAGCGTTCACGCGCTACTCTTGTTTTCGTACCTCTCAAAGGAAGAAGAAAAAAATAGAAAGCCATAAGTGAACTTTGAATATCTGTTTGACACATGGAGAGCTGTGGTAAAAATGTCACAGGGCTGCTGATGTTCATTATGCGGTTGTGTAATGGTGGGTGGGAGCGTGTGGGAGGCAATTGTGGGAGTTGTAGTCTTTCAAGGAAAAAAAAGATTTGTAGCACAATGCTTCTCTGGATGAAGAGATGACAGTGCTGTTGACACTCCAAAGACAAAATACAAGTGGGTGATAATACAGAGATGAATGCCAAGTTTGGGTAGGTGTTCTATTCTCTCTCTCTGTGTGTTTGTGTGTGTGTGTGTGTGTGTGTGTATGTACTGTACTGTATCTATTCTGTCGTTTTTTGTGTGCATCTTAACTTCCTGTTGACATGTGACTGGAGACATTTGACTCGGCCCACACACACACACACACACACATACACACACACACTTCAGAGAGCTTTTGTGATTTCTTTGACACAGAGAACAAATAGTGGTGTTTCAGTCCCAAACACAGCAAGACACAAATCAAATCTTCATAAATAAAACAAGAGGGCGGATCTGCTGAAACCACTGTGCAAATGGGGAACTGCTTTTATTGTTATTTTTTTCACACAACATTTGTTCTTCCTTTTCTATCGTTCAACGCATATAACTTCCAAGACACTGGCTCCAGAAATTTGTTAATATTTCATCATACTCGTTTCATCTCCCAACCCCCCAGATCCTCTCCATGCATCTTTCACCACTTCACACACATATTGTTTCCTTCCGTCGATTCTCAGTCCAAAGTGTAGTTATCACACACCCCAGTAGTATATTTCCATCAAACTGGGGTCGAAGCGCTAGTTATCAGCTGGAAGAATATAGATTTGAAAAGCCAGTCTCTGTGCAGAGTGGAAGCTTAAACAGATAAGCAGCAACGAGCTGATACAAAATCCTCGCAGGAAAACTCTGTAAAGCCATTTTCATGACACAATGCACCAAACCTTTCAGCGTTTGTTTTGAAAGGGCATTTTCTTTTTTTCCTTCTTCTTCTTCTTCCTCCTCTTCCTCTTTTGAACCCCCCAAACACACAAACACTGGCGTCTCCTCCCAGCAGAAATCAACTCCACTTTCTCGGGGCGCCAGGGAGGGCATATGTGAAACAAAACAATGTTTTTCGGTTGTGAAATAGGCTGGTTGGGGTGGTGGTGACGGAGGGAGGAGGTGGTGGAGGAGGTGGTGCTGCTGCTGCTTGAGGCTTCTCCCTCAGGTGTTTCCCGTGTGAAGCGTGAGCAAACGCGTCGCCTCCGGTTACCCTGGCCTTGTGCTCAAACCGCAGCCTCTTTATTTATCTATATGCATCATTTGTTTGGAGTGGTGGAGGGGGGATGAAAAACTACATGAAAGTCATTAATGGCTTTTTTACCCCAGCTGCCAGTGGGGACTCCGCATCCACATTTAGATTGGATTGAAACTCAGTTCATTAACATGCCTGTCCACCATATTTTGCAGCAGAGGGAGATCTCTCTCTCTCCTGCATTAATAGTGCACGCCTGTTTCACTTGTGTACTGCCAGTTATGGCTGATTGGGGATTGCAAGTGATTATGAGCTATTGTGAGAGCTAGTCTGAAGGAAGCTAATTATGTTTATTGGCCCTAAATTGAAACAGGGGGGTAAGCTGGAGTGATGCATGTCATACGTGTGTGTGTGTGTGTGTGTGTGTGTGTGTGTGTATGTGTTTATATGTTATGGGGGTGGAACATTTGCTATACAAAAATTAAGCTAATTCTGTGGCAAAGCGCCATATGTGGCGATGCGACCTAATCCAGTCTCTCAAACAAGCCGTTGTAAGAGACTGTACTGCGACATTCAGCAGACCCCCTCATACACTATCACTATCAATGTGTCACCCGCGCTGCCTCATGACATTTCTAAAGAGTAAGCATTTTGTGGTATTGTGAGGGAATAAATTGCCTTTTAAGGAATGCAATTCTTGTAATATAATACAGCACAACAACAAAAAAAGTAATTCAGCGATGTGTCACCGTGAAAGTTTGCCTCCACTGTGCTGTGATGAAATAGTCAGAGACACATGGCTACTGCATGCATTAGAGTGGGGGACCAACATGCAAGGGCTTTACGTTAAAACACATGGAGAACAGTGTGCATGATTCATGTGTGGCGTGAGATTAGACTTCATTTATCATGGCTTTTGTGTGTGTGTGTGTGTGTGTGTGTGTGTGTGTGTGTGTGTGGGTGTGTGTGGGTGTGTGTGTGTGGGCCAAGTCTAATGCCTGGGTGGGTGTACTATGGTTCTAAAATTGCACATATCACACTCTGACATGGAGTTCAGACACTAATCCTCTGTGGATTCCAGAGATACAGTTGTTGCCATGGGAATATCATCGCTTCACATTGGTCAGTGCTGGCTAAATTGTCTCACAGTGGTGTGGAAATAATGCATTTTTAACATGTTTGTACATTTTTGTCAAGCCATTTTAATGACTTTCTTGCGACTTGCGCCATAAAACATGCCGACTGACTGTGATACTGACCAAAAGACGTCCTACTTTGTAGACTTGTTTCTTGTGTGTGTTTCTTGATGCCATGAATAATGACACAAACACTAAAATTGTTCATGATAAGTAAACAAACCATCAGTTATGATTACGTTGAACACACCAGCTCAAAAAGTAGACTTTAACCACTGTGCTTGATGTTGAAGGCTGATGTGTACAGAAAGCATATTCATATTCCAGTAAAATCCGAAAACTCTCGAATTCTCTTGTAACATTATCTTATAGCATGCCCAGCCGACGCTGTTGTATTTTTAAGTAGGCGTTGAGGCTCATTCTCTATGTTGAAATAAAAATGATGTATTTTTTGTGTGGTTACTGTTACATTTGTGCATAGATGCTCTGCTCTGCAGTGGTGGGGGAGAGAATGCAGTCAAGGGAGGATTTAATGAAATTCATCAGCAATTAATAAATAATTATTCCGCCTTGATGCGACCATGAAAGAGAAGCAGTCTGGGATGTTTCCCTGGCAGGGCTGCCTCTCAACGAGTGAAGCCTGATCTCTATACTCATGGTTTGTAATTAAATGGACAAGGCCTGTTTAAATCTGCAGTGGAATTCAACTGCCGACTTACTAACTTGCTAACTAAGTAACTCACTGACTGACTTATAAACAAATCCAGAAAGACATTGGTGCTAAGATCTCTATCTACACAGTGCAACAACACTGTGTGTGTGTGTGTGTGTGTGTGTGTGACAAAAGGGGGGGGGGGGTTGAGAGAGAGAGAAAAAGGGAGAGACAATGTGTAAGAGAAAATGTGTGTAGTGTGTGAATATTTTTTGCCTTTGTGATTCACTTATGTAAGTAAGCCTGGGGTAGCAAGTTGACTTAAGGTCTCTTCTCTGAAGCTGCGTTACTTGTCAGGGCCTGTATGATGTTTGATTATGTAGTGTAAGAACATGAACTTGGATTTGTGCTAATTTGTAACTCTAAAGCTTACTCGTTTTATGAGCAATTTTCTCCTTTTGAGCGATTAGTCACAATTAGGTGAGTGTTTGTTCTCCTACGCCCACCGAGCATGCGTGGGTGTGTGGGTGCAGGAGTTTAAGATGAAAGATTGGCTTTAGGAACTGTGGCATGCACTCTGAATTCTAAATCGCTCCTTCGCAACCCCTCTTTCCAAAAAGCCTTGCTTTGTATTTTATGAATTTATTTGGCATTTGGCATGAATGGCATCTTATCTATAATCATGTTGCTGATCTGATGTTTTAAAGGCACACTATGCAAGATTTTACGAAGGCAATTTGATGGTAAACAAACTTGTAATAGGCGAATCGTTCACCTAGCATAGATATACAACATAGACGTAGCGAGTCCCTACAGATAAAACAGCCATGCAACTTCCAAGAGTGGCGTCCCGACAAATCTCGCAAGAATCGTGAAACATTACCTTGCCAGTAGATATGGGCCAAGAGAGAGCTCTACACTTGCCCAAAATACCTAGGACCTGCATAGTATACCTTTAAGATCCACAGTTATAATGAAACAAGTAGGAGTTGAGTCGAGTACACAATGTGCAGACTGTGGAGGACCTTATAACACTATTACGTTTTGAATTGGGAGAGCAACAAAATGGGTAAATTTTTCTTCCACCCGTATGGTCTACTCCAGTCTCAACACATCGATTAGGCCTGATAGGCTTGATGTCGGCGCCTCTCCGTCGAAAGCACAATGCATCTGACAAAGTCACTAGTTGAGCACTTCATGTGCTGACCTGGTTGCTGGTTTTCAAAGCCGGCGAGTCTGAATCATGGCGAAGGGCCGTGGAAGCCGCCGCGTTGGAATGGCAGCCCTTATGAATATTAAACAAGGCTGCCCTCATCCTTAGAACCTCAAGTGAAACTCCAGTTGGCTGTGCAAATTGTTTTGACTCAGTTGTCCGAAGAGATTTTCGCTGCGGCTCAGAGTCAAAGCGCTGGCCATGTCTGCGGAGGTCTGATAAGTGCCGTACTTGAGGGGAGGGTCGGGGAGGGGGGGGGGGGGGATTTGCTAGTTGTTGGATACACCCGGTGTCTCTCTAGTTTACCCGACCCTCACGTCTCCAGTGGGGGCTAACTGGATCGTTTTTTTTTTGTGCAGCCTCACGCCCGTCACCTGTCCAGCACCTCTTCAAATCTCACGCCAGCACAACCATGACAGAGAACTCACACATTCATGCACAGCAGCACCTTCTAAACCTAAGCTTAGGACTCAAAAGTTGAGTCCTACCTGCAATACCAACATTCGTATCCCACTGTTGTCTGTTTGAACCAACTTTGAAAACCAACACACAAGGGAACTTGCAGGGTTCTGTGAACGGCTTCCCTTGAAATCTCTCACAATCTGCATTGCAGATGGAACCCTTGGACTCCAGTGGAGTTGACTGCAGAAACAATTATCATAAGCCATGTCTTACACTGATACTAGACACAGTTATTAAAAGCCTGCTCTTGTTATGACACACCAGACATACTTATTAGGAGTAGCTTTTTGTTATGCTACGAGGCACACTTATAAAGAGCTGGGTCTTGTCATGATGGCTATGCCAGCTTCATCATTTGATTTGTCTGGAATAAGTGAGGCGAAGCCCCCTTCAAACCAAATGCAGGGGATTACACCCCCTCCCCACCCACCCATCAGTGGCTGGGTTCCATTAACACCCTTTGGATATCCTCTGACACTTGGATAATGTCACCACATGGGTGGAGGAAGACGTTTGCTCTTCGTCTCTCTGCCACTGGTCCCTCTTGTCTCCGCTCCGGAAGACTTGCCACTAATAAGCCTTGGTCATGGTGGCCTCAGAGCCCAAGGTCCTGCACAACACATATTAAGTTCAGCTCTGAAGCTATTTAAAAGTCGGTCCCTTCACTGTCTGCCACATCTATAGGCGCTTTTTGTTTCTCTCAATATCACGACAAGGCAAGGCAACTTTCGGGTCGGCATCACTCCTCTGTTGATCAGATAATGTTGTTCTGAAAATGACAAAGGCACCCAAGCCTGAAAATTGTTTGTTTTCCAGAACATCATTTTGTGGAAAACAAAAGGCTCAGATGCTTTTCCCCTCTATTGCACTCAGATAAGGCTACAGTACTGTGAGGACGATAAAGAAAAAAATAAAACAAATGGGACTTATTTCAAAGAAGAACGCAATGAAGGTACATTGGTAACTGACACCACCTTCTAAGACAATCGAACATTAGAATTGGGTGTTGATAAAGGACAGTCTTGACTGACTAATGAGTCAAAGCCTGTTTAAATGAAATATTCACACAGCAGGATGCTTGTGTGTTTCTAGTCCAGTGGAGCTTAAGAATTACATTGTCATTCCTTACTAGTCACTGTTTTACAGTACACATGCACATATTAATTTCTTTTGAACTCTTTTAAATATCCATGCCTGTTTGACCCATGCAGCTTTAACAAACGAAGCTTTCACAAATAGTTTCCACAGACCATTCTTGTAGTTGCTACCCATCGGGCAATTAATCCCATGTAGGAAATGTCCAAGGTCATTGACTGATTGAATAATGAGTTCACCTAAGTAAGCAACTCATCAGAACTAACAGCTTTCAATCCAGCTGTCATGTAACCATACTCTTGTACTGAGGAGTAAGGAAAAAAATCATAGTATTTGTGTTCTCATAGTTAAACATGTGAATAGGATAATGCCATCCCTTTACTTCTATATTTATCTGTTAACTCTTAACATTGACCTGTAATTACATCCCCCCTATCTCTCTCTCTATCTAACAATCTCTCTCTCTGTCTCTCTCTGTGTTTTTCGTACTCTTAAGTGTCCTGAGATTAACTTAGTTAATGTCTTTATTAAAATTCAATGTTTTGAATCTTTAAATATTTAGTTGGGAACCTAATTATCTCAAAATGCATTTAGAGTAAATGATCATTAGCTTTTAAATCAGTCCATTCAAACACTTTAGCCTACAATTCTTCCAGTTATTGACCTGCAACAATTACCCTGGTAAGGAACACAAGGTTATCACAAAATTACAGAACTGTTCAGAGCCTCCATAAAATGAATTTAAGATCTGTTAAGAGTGTGAGTAGTCCATTGAGTATTACTTTTCCTTTCCCAATTAAAGTGTGGGGATTTTATAAAATGGTGATACCTCTGGGAGATGCTTCTTCTTTGTCCTGCATCTTTGCTCTCTATGGTGGTTTTATTCTATGCTACATTTCTCCATGCTAACAAAAAGACAGGAGAAGCTGAAGCAAGTTATAGTAGTTTCTATTAAAGGTCATTCTCTCTCTCTCTCTCTCTCTTCAATTCTTGTCCTTTGCCTGGGTGAAAAGACTTCACTCTGTGGTCAGCACTGGAACTGCTGCAGTGCCTCACAGACATGACAGTTAGACAGCGAGGGGGGGGGAGGGGGTAAATGGGCGTTACGGCAGCTCTTGTCTAGCCTTGTTATTTAAATCACTGACTGATGCACCGACTCCGAGTCACCAGTAAAAATGTGTACATAGGTACCGCATCTTAAGGGCATGTCTGCTTCTGTTCTATAACCTAGATATGTCAGCACCCATAACTAAAATCACAAAGCGTGTATATAGTGGCACATATATGTATGTGTGTTAAACTCCCTTTCGTACCCTAATGGTGTTTACACATACATTCAAACGCCTAACCCGCAGGTAAGTCCCCTGGGATAAAAAGAGTGCCTTTTAAACTGTTGTGGCAACAAAGCGGCGTAAATGGATGGATCTGAGGCGCGTTACTCTCACTCGTTCCGAGATGCCAAATGCTCTGCTCTCCAGCCTACACAACATAATGCACCGTCCTCCGCCCTCTAGACAGACAAGCAAGCTTCCCGTCCAGTGGTGAACCCCCCCCCCGTTGATGGTCTGCATTTTGCATACACGCAAAGATGCTTTTAGATGCTCTTATGAATAACAACCTGTAAAAACAAAACAACCTGCAAGCACCCGGGCCAAGCTTTCAAATGAGTCCTATTGTGTCATGTAAGGACATAATGGACAGCATGGTAGCTAAAAGGTGCCCAGCTCACCTCGGCGCGAAATGGTGCGGGCAGGTATTGGCGGCTACAGCGGAATTATTTAATTGCGTGTCCCGTCATGTTTCTTTGTTTGACTTGCAAATTCCACGCCCTGGCCGGAACATTGGTTAAAAACTCCTGCACTGCCCATAATGAGCACTTAAGGACGCTTGACAGGGGTAACTAATGGCTGTGGCCAGCAGCTGAACGTGTTCATTTGAGCTTGCATTGTCCTCGCTAGCTAATGGCTGTTTGGAGCAGTTGTAATGAGTGGAGTGGCGGCCCAGTGGTGGCAGACCGCTTTCTCATAGAGAGAGAGAGAGAGAGAGAGAGAGAGAGAGAGAGAGGGAAAGAACTGGTGGGGTGGAAGGTTAGATTCCGCTCCTCAAGTAGACAACTTCAACCCAGTCATAGCTGTGGCAGCATCTTATTATTAATTAGGGAGAAGCACTTTGCTGGGTCAGTGCATGTAACTCATTCATACCATGGGATTTTTTTTCCAGTTACGTTTATGAATAATTAGTTCATTAAATTCATAAATGGGGAAAAAAACAACATTAGTTTTCAGGGGTTTGTGTTACATAAAAATGACATTTTCTGTGCGCTTGCAAGAGCATTATGGATGTCTCTACCTTGTGATAGTGAGACCGAGTTTAATTTAGATTGAGAGTGGGCAGTCATATTGAGCAGCAGAGGAAACGTGTTTGTGGGTAGAGTGTGGAGGAAGGCTGGTGCCAACCTGCACTCTTACCATGGCTCACTGTAACCTCCGCCTGGAAGACATGAAATGCAAAAGATTTCCCCCCCCCTATTTTCTTAACAGCAGCCCAAATGTGTGGTGATTTGAATCACACAGACACATACTCACACACACTTCTCTGCCTCTGTCTCTCTCTGTTTATATGGATACCCTAAATAAAATAATAACTCTAAGGGAATGTATAATGTAAAATTAGTTTTGCTGTATAGGCCAATAGGGCCTATATCCAGCCAGTATGTGTTAAGTCAGTGATAGGTTTTCTTTCTTTGACAGAGGGTGTGTTCGAAACGGGTAAAGTTGCTGCCTTTTAAGATATCTAACTGGGGAGCAAGGCAGCAAGTGCGGGTCGAAACCGAAAAAACAAATTCTGCTGCCTTTTAAGATATCTTAGAATTCCCAAATAACGGTCATTTTTGAAGGCAGCATCGATGCACACTTCATGCTGCCTCCTACCCATAATCCCTTGCGGCAACGTCTGAAACAGCTGTGAAAGGTAAACAAACATGGCGGATGACATCGGTAATGGCTGCTGAATCTGTTTAAAATGTCATTTGTGTGATCTTATTTTGCTTAGATTTGCAGATTACAGATTAGAAATAAACAATTAACTATCTGATTATGCCATTGTTGTAACCATTAATAGCGTGTGGTCTGATATATCTGCCGGCCGTAAAACTAATTTATACCGTTAGCCTGCTAGCTTACGTAAGCTAATTTAGTTTAACGTCAGGCCTTTGCTAACGTCATACCGTAGTGTTAACCAAAGATTCTAGAGTGCTACGCTCATTTTTAAAAGATGCATTTAATCCAAAGTCATGTGTAGTGAGACAGCTCTCTATGTAGGGAGGGAGGCAGTAGGCAGCTGTCTCCCGTTTGGAACACACCCAGAGTGTTCTTTGAGTGTTCTGAAAAAAAGGCATGTACTGTAACTCCCCTTGTTAAATTGACCTGTCGCTAAGCGCCACCCTTAGAACGCTGATGAGCCAATGACAGTCGAGCCTCAATGGGACTCGGACATCAGCTCGGACAACTCCATAGGAAACAACAGGGAGCAGGCATAAAATGACAAATTAATGGTTATTTATGGAGTTTATTAACTCAAAAAACCCCGACGGATAACCGTGGTCAAACGTTTTGCATGGGGGACGTGTAATTCTGATAGCTGGTACCCCGAAAGGCTAGAAAACGGGGTATATTTTCATCAGCAGTAGCCTACAGGACGTCTCTCGCGTTTGCAACAGCTCGACGTAATGTAAGCTACTAAGCCAACAACGTGGGCACAGGTTCCCTGTTAAATCCCAAGATGAAAATGCTCATTAACCAACTACTATATTCTTACTACATCAAATATTAACGTAACCTAACATATCTTAGTATCAATCTTCCACTAGCTAGCTAGCTAGCATTAACGTCAGTGGTTTTGCACGGCTACTCGCCACAACTGCTTGTCACCTTGTACACCCCTCCATAGCATAATTAAGTCCCTTTTGATAGCTTCTGGAGGAAAGTAAATCCTCTTATCGATCAAAACGTCCTCAAAGCCTGCTTTCATATACTGTCAGCTGTCATTGTCCACAATGCATTTCTAATTAAGTCTGGTTTGTTTGTCCGAGTTTTCACACGGTAACAATGGGGGGCGGGGCTTAGCGACAGGTCAAATTGAATCTAAAACATCTATGTATACCTTGTCTGGGATTTGGTAGTCTTTTAGCCTATGCAGACAAAACATCTCTGTTCTTTGACACAATGACATTAACAGTGATTTATAGCACATAGGCTTATATATCAATCCATCCTCACTGTAAAGCAGGTTGTGGTTTGTTGTTGGCATTAGCTTTGGGTCTTACAACTTCACATAACCTCACATAACTGTGTCATCCACTGCTAATAAAAAAATAATTCAATGATAATGCAATGCTAATTCAAAGTAGGCCTACTCAGAATATGTTACTCACTTTGAGTAATCTATCGGAATATGTTACAAAATACATTTTAGGACAGGCATTCTGTAAACTGTAGTGGAATATATTTTAAAAGTAACCTACCCAGCACTGCACACACATGCACTCATGGACACACAGTGCCTGTAACAACTCCCATCTGGTCTGGATTATATATTGATGTTGACTGGATTATCATTGTTGATCTCAAACCTATGTTGCTTCTAGACAGATAGACCTACCTGGGATATTTTTAGATATCACTTTTGTAGGTATTAGACTTACTGTAGGATGTACACCTGTGTTTGAGTTCCATTGATTTCTTTACCTTTGCTTTTCAGCTTTAAAAGTGTACCTTGGGTGTAGGGCTGAAACGATTCATCGAGTTACTCGAATAACTCGATTACAAAAATTACTCGAGGCAAAAACCCTGCCTCGAAGCCTCGTTAAATTCCTATGACGCGCACTACACACGCAGGGATTTTATTGTACCACACGGACCGTTGTTCAGGAAGCACACCACTAGCGCGTGAATCGTGATACATTCTGAATTTAGCTGGCGAGATGGCCCTGGAGTCAAGATGTCCATAAATGGCAGAGAATGTCTAAAGTTTTCAAGTAAAGTTTTGGGATCTTTACATACTCAAAAAGGAAAAGAACACAAGCATCTGAACCGAAAACATCCACTCCATGCTGTTTCACCAAGCGTCAATAAAGTAGGCTATCTAGCCTATCTGCGTAGCCTAGGCCTATAGCCTACAATGATGTTGGCTGATTTTAATCACATACTGTATTTGTAGCGATGTCGTGATATACCGGTAATGTTTAGCTTTGATGTTTTTAAGTAGTAAGCTTAAGAACCCCTTCTTATACACACATGGATGCACCCTCATCTTCCCTCACGCACCGCACGCGTGCACACACACACATACACAGGTTGCTAGGTTACCATAGCAAATAGGCTCACCCCAGAAATTATTTTTTAGTAGCCTAGGCCCTAATGGTAAAATTATTTGTTAGTAGCCTAATGGTAAAATTATTTGTTAGTAGCCTAATAGCAAATGCTGCAGGCGTAGAAATCTACATAAAACAGATATTTACTTTGATGTCAGGTCTAGATTACAGCATGAAACTTGTTGTGCATATTAATACATTACATTGCTTTCCCTCTTCTCCCTCCCAGCACTTCACAACATAGTATGGACAGCTTTGTTCGCCCAGCTAAGTCATGCACAAGAGGCTGCTATTTTACAGAGCGCATTTTGACCATTATTTAATTGTTGGCACTGGCACTTATAAACACTAAATAGGTAAATTGCAATAAATGGGCTTAGTTTTGGAGCCAAATGTTGGAGTTAGAATAAATACCTCTGTGCCAATTGCTTGATCATTTTACAGCCATGTCATTTTCGTTATGCATTATTTGTTTTGGTTGTTTAAAAATGCAAAAAAAAATGTATCCAATTAATTGATTAACCCTTAGAACCCTAAGCTGTTTTTAGGGCATTTTCACTACCTTTATTCATAAGGATTTATTCTGGTCATTGTAAGTGCCACACACACATATTATATATGTTTTTTTCAGCAGAGTCTAGGCTATCCAGATCTGCCATCATTTCATGTATTAGTACTAGCATTGATTTTATTTTGATTTTTAAAGAATTAAAATATAAAAATCATATTATAAAAATTCTTATATTTTGACCTGTATCTCACCACAGCAAGCTCATAGCTCTACATGCATTTCATGTGTGTGTAGGGCTGACTGTCCTGAAACGGGCAATATAATTGCCATGTTGGAGGGATACTCGGGCTGAGCAATTTACAGAAATATGTGGTGTGTGATTTATGGAAATAAATGCCATTTTTTATTTAGCGATGAAAAATGACCATTCTGCGCTCCATATCTGTGACACGAACTGATCTGACCTGACTTGACCCAAGTTTGCCTGTTAGCATGTGTGACTATGGTGTATGCACTCATGATGATTCTCAACTTTTTACTGCATTGCCATGAACAAAGTAAAGGCAAAAAAGGTGTTTCTTTGTTGAACAAATTGGGATGCAATGTGAGCCTTGAATTGGATGCCATGCAGGAATTTGCTAGGATCTCAAAACCGGATTATGAACATGACTTCTTCTCTGTCATGCAATAAAGGTTTTATCTCGTTGCGATGAACAGTCACGGAGCAATGTAACAGAGAAGAAAGGGTGTGTTTTTTGACGCACTTTGCGTCAATCGGGTTCTAAGGGTTAATCGATCGATAAAGTGCTAGATTAATCGATTACAAAAAGAATCGATAGCTGCAGCCCTACTTGGGTGCTGTCTTCCATGATGATCAATATCTGACCTTTTAATTTAACATTCAACCTCACACTTGGCTCTGAGCAACGACTAAAACATTCTTGTGGCAAAAATGACAACTGAAAGAGTTTTCCTTTCACTCAGACATAATGCTAAAAAAGTTGTTTATGTTGCAACTTAAAATTAGGATCTGTTCTGTTCTGCATTGAAACCTGAAAGAAAATGCTTTGACATATCAAAAGAAAAATGTCAATGGTTTTGATCGCTGCCCCATGAGAAAATGTCCTTGGACTTTCGTTCTTGAAGCTGTTTCACATGACATGGGTTACTGAAATCTGCTACAGCAGAAGAGTTTGTTTTTAAATGGAGAAACAAACGATTGGGAATCTGAACGGTCGAAATGAGAATAGCTTCACAGCTAATCCATTACCACAGAGAACCACCATGAAAATTGATTCCCAGAATTCTATATCATATAGCCTACCTGCAAATATAAAACCGCTGAAATTGTTATTATCGTGAATTTCCATCTCGCTGGTCTCTGGACACTGGGCTGTATTCGAGACTGACCTTTCCCTGCTGTCTGGCTCGGCAACAATGTCTCGGTGTCTCCCATGGAGCCAGATGGTGTATCGGTTCATCACGCTAGATTTAACTTCATTCCAATAAGGTCGCAATCTTATTTCCATATGAATCCTATCCATATATATTGCCTACGATACATATTTATTGGACAGATAAATTGCTTTTTCCCGCACAGTTTGGTATGACAGTGGTCTCCCCGTCCTATTTCTCTCCCTCTCTCTCTCCCTCTCTCTCTCTCTCTCTCTCTCTCTCTCACACACACCTACTTTATTTCTGTATCACTTTCCTCTCCATCATCTCCTTTTCTGCCACTTTTGTTTCTATGCCTCCTCTCCTTTTCCTCCCATTTTTACATGTGTCAAAATAAAGCAGGGAGTTCTCCCTCTCTCTCTCTTTCATACACGAACACACACACACACACACACACACACACACACACACACACACACACACACACACACACACACACACACACACAGCACGAGTACCCTATTATTAAAGAGGGTGACAGCGGGACTAAAAAAAACACAGCATCAGCTTTTCTATACTCTCCTCCCTGGCAGAACCCCCAACACACACACACACACACACACACACACATACGCACACAAACAACCTCCCACCACGTCAACTTCCCTACACAGGTCATGTTTGTGACTTATAACTTAAGGTCAGTGTGAACATATCGATTCCAAAATATAATACACACACACACACACACACATGTATTCTCAAAAAGCAGATTTTCTTGACCAACTCAGGCTAGCCCATTGTGAGGACTTGATTCTTAAGCCTGGGATCCCTGGCCTGTACATGCAGGACTCACTCTGTTATGTCAATTCAGTTCAACTCAAAGCAGCTCTATGACCAGAGACAGTGTCATAAAAGCATTCAAAAAAGCAACATGTTGAAAAAATAAGA
>NC_063193.1:19584042-19621542 GCF_017589495.1 Alosa alosa | reverse complement strand
TACAATAAATTCTTTTATGTTACTGTACACCAACTGGCCTGTAGGTGGCCGGAGACAGTTTTCTGTGAATATCTCGAGAACTGTAGGGCCTAGAAGGACCACCTTTTTTTGTATGTTGGTCTTAAGGGGCCATGTCAACCCATCCCATTACCTCTTATTTCATGTATAGCGCCACCTAGTTAAAAATTAAAAAGCAAAAAATTAGGTGTTGTAATCACAATATCTCTGGCTGACATGGTCAAAACTGCACGAAATTGAAAGCATAGGATCATTATGACACCCTCCGAATGCATGCCAAGTTTCGTGGACTTTCGTTCATGGAGGGCCATACAATAAATTAATTTATGTGTACATTTAGTGACCGTACACCAACAGAGTTTTCTGTGAATATCTTGAGAACCGTAGGCCTAGGATGACCAATTTTTTGCGTCAGTTTGCCTCCAGGGGTCATGTTAACCCATTACATATGCACACATGTGCTTAAACAGATATTCAAAGAGTGGAGTGCACGCACATCTCCAAATTTAAACAGGTGCTGGGACTGTTTAAAAGACTGAAAAACACACCCAATCCCTCACATCTGTACAAGTGCCACACTAGAAAACTACTAGAAAAAAAAGGAGAAAAAAAGAAACATAAGAAAAAAAGGGAAAAGTTGATATTTCCAAGTCTCCAATGTCTTGTGGCAGACGAAAGGAGAGTAATTGTGCAGTATGGTCAATCTCACACACTAAAGAAACAAATGACAGATTTTTAGAAAATATTTATAAACATTTAAAAAAACATTTATAAAAAGGGTTTTATATCAAACTCCTCGTTTCAGTCCAAATGGAGCCATGGTATTGAGGGCATGTATATAATATGTTTCACGCTGTAAAAGCAGACGTTCATGGTCACCACCCCTAGGTGGCCGTTCCACTTTTTCAATGCCCATATAGCGAAGGGTGCTGATATTGTGCCCAGCTTCTTTAAAATGTGCCGCTACAGGGTTCCTCACATCCCCGCACCTGATATTTCCCAGTCTTGGGTCAGATTCGACTATGTGCCAATGCTTACGGATAATTTTCTTAAGCTCAGACCCGATCGGTGAGTATTTGGTTACACAGAAGGGGGAGTTAGTGTTTTTGCTTCTAGCTTTAGGATGTAAAGCCTCATCCTGAGAGATGGCGCTGAACCGGTCAACAGCAGCTTCAACCCATTCCTGTTTGTAACCCCTCTCTATGAATCTGTCAGCTAGATCAGTAGCTTGTTTTTTGTAACTGGTCTCAGAACTGCAGATTCTCCTGACCCGATGGAATTGATTGATGGGGAGACTTTTAATGAGATGAGTGGGATGGAAACTATCCCCACGTAATATAGTATTCCTATCAGTGGGTTTCCTGTATAAATCTGTCTGTAGAGTTTTTCCTTGTTTGATGACCATAACATCCAGAAAGCTGATTTTGTCTGGACTAAATTCTAAAGTGAAATTAAGGTGTTCACTGACCGAGTTCAGATACTGGTGAAATTGTTTCAGAGCCTCTATCGTGCCTGTCCAGATGAAAAAAATATCATCAATAAAGCGTTGGTACAGAAGGATATTCGTAAAATATGTATTTACTTCTGGATTAAGGACAAAATTATTCTCAAACAAACCCATGTATAGATTGGCGTAATTGGGAGCCATTGTACTGCCCATAGCAGTACTCTTTGTTTGTAAAAAGTAGTCCTTCTTAAAAAGAAAGTAATTGTTGGTAAGTACAATCCTGGTCAGGGGCCGTATTCACAAAGCCTTTTATCTTACCACTAGGAGTACTCCTAAATCGCACTAAAAGATTTTAGCTAGGAGTTTTCTCTTAAAAGTTATTCACAAAGCCTTTCAGACCTACTCTTAGTAAGGAAAAATGACAACTCCTAAACTAAGAGTGAGTCTTCGTTGCTATGGATGACGTCATTACTCATGCACGAGCTTGACTGAAGTGACCACCTTGATTGGCTGATGATTGTATCGCGGGAATGATTCCAAACACCGCCCTTACGATGATGAGTGACAGGTGACAGGTCTGAGAATGCGTGCACTACACAAGTAGTGCGAAGGATGGAAGATGATGAATAACTGAATAAAAAGGCCTAGCCTGAATGAATAAAGAGTAAGGCAAAACAAATAGCCTAGTAGACTAATGAAACAGGCCTACGGATTGATGCAGTAGGCTTTCTGCAACATTGTAAAATTAATCTGTCACCATATGCCTATACGTTTACAAAGAGGAGAACATTTTAATTTGATTCACAAGGAAACATTACATTTAATTTACATGTTAACAATGAGTAGTTTTAGTTGTTGTTGGTGGCGTTATTGCATCCCTTTTATGAATGCAAAATTGTTCCCTCGCGATTGGAAGCTCCTGTTGCAAAGATAAGCTCGCGATTTCAAAACATCGCAACGTGAAATGCCACAAAAAGCTGTTTGTGAATAGGTCTTAGTGAGTTAGGAGTCCTCTCAACTTCTTTTAAGCTGTCCCAGACTTAGGTGCTACTTTTAGGTCTAAAATGCTTTGTGAATTACTTTTAGTGAAAAAAATTAGGAGTCCTAAAGTTAGGACTGACACACCCATTATTTTTAGGAGTTGCTCCTAAATTCGCCAGTTAGGAGCTACTTTTAGCCTTAAAATTCTTTGTGAATACGGCCCCAGGTCAGTGACACATTCAACACTATGTGTGCTAGCAGGAGACTTTTGACCGCTTTTAAACCGCCATTGTGTGGGATATTGGTGTAAAGACTGGAAACGTCCAATGTAGCAAAAAAGAACTCTGCACTGGGTAAATCTACAGTCTTAAGTTTACCAATGAAGTCAATTGAATCCCTAGTATAAGAGGGAAGTGAAGTTACCCATCTCCACCTTCTGTGTAACCAAATACTCACCGATTGGGTCTGAGCTTAAGAAAATTATCCGTAAGCAGTGGCACATAGTTGAATCTGACCCAAGACTGGGAAATGTCTTCAAGGAGCCACCTAAGCTGGTTTTCAGACACCCTTGTAACATAAAGGATCAGGTAGTGAGATCATATACACCTGGGGACAAACGCACTGGTACAATCAACATTCCAGACGGTAACTACAGATGTGGTAGTTGCGCACAGTGCAGCTACACCACCAGATGTAAGACATACACACACCCTCACAGTGGTAAAACCATTAAGGTCCGTGGGGCCATAACCTGCAACACCACGTTTGTTGTATATTTGATCAAATGCCCTTGTGGTCTTGCTTATGTTGGGAAGACATGTTGAGCTTTGCGCACACGCATTAGTGAACACCGGAGTAATATCAGGTGTGGGGATGTGAGGAACCCTGTAGCGGCACATTTTAAAGAAGCTGGGCACAATATCAGCACCCTTCGCTATATGTGCATTGAAAAAGTGGAACGGCCACCTAGGGGTGGTGACCATGAACGTCTGCTTTTACAGCGTGAAACATATTATATACATGCCCTCAATACCATGGCTCCATTTGGACTGAACGAGGAGTTTGATATAAAACCCTTTTTATAAATGTTTTTTTTAAACGTTTATAATTATTTTCAAAAAATCTGTCATTTGTTTCTTTACAGTGTGTGAGATTGACCATACTGCACAATTACTCTCCTTTCGTCTGCCACAAGACATTGGAGACTTGGAAATATCAACTTTTCCCTTTTTTTCTTATGTTTCTTTTTCTCCTTTTTTTCTAGTAATGTGTGGCACTTGTACAGATGTGAGGGATTGGGTGTGTTTTTCAGTCTGATGTATAATGACCTATACAAAGGATTGAATTGATGCAACTGTAACACTTGGTGGGCTGATGTAGGCCATTTGCTTACAATTGTCTGATGCATTAAGTATATATACTTTTTTGATCCCGTGAGGGAAATTTGGTCTCTGCATTTAACCCAATTAGTGAATTAGTGAAACACAAACAGCACACAGTGAACACACAGTGAGGTGAAGCACACACTAATCCCGGCGCAGTGAGCTGCCTGCTACAATGGCGGCGCTCGGGGAGCAGTGAGGGGTTAGGTGCCTTGCTCAAGGGCACTTCAGCCACAGCCCACTGGTCGGGGCTCGAACCGGCAACCCTCCAGTTACAAGTCCAGAGTGCTAACCAGTGGGCCACGGCTGCCCCTTAATGGATAGGACAGACTGATTGGTGGACATGGGGCATTACCCACTACTTTGTCTATATATATCTCAACCCACCCGCTCATCTTCTTGATACCTGACGAAGACCTCTGGTCGAAACGTTGTGTTAATAAACCACTCTGGGAGCTTATAGAAACAGTGTGCGGGTATCTTTTTATTTTTCATAAACAGATATTCACACACACACACACACACATTCATTCACAGTAATCATACGTATGACACATACACACACAGTAGACATATATACGCATGCATGCACATGCACATGCACACCCACAAGCACGTGCACGCGCACACACACACACACACACACACACACACACAAACATAAACACGTTCACGCACACAATTCAAGAATTTCTCAGAATTAAGCAAGATGGGGGTGGGGTTGTATAAAATCCCAATGTCCTATTGCAGTGACAGGGACACTGTACTGCAGGAAATGTTTTCCTTTGCATGAATGTTAAATTGAGGTCCTGACTCACCATGGTTGTTAAAGATCCCATGGCACTTATCGCAAAGAGTAGGTGGTTCCCTGATTTGCTTTATTTATGTACATATACATAAAGACACACACACATGCGCACACACACACACACAAAAAAACACACACACACACACACACACTACACATGCACACACACATACATGCACACACATGACACGCACAAACAAGCACACAAACACATAAACACACATCACGACAATGACTAACAAACAAGCACACACAAACACATAAAATACACATAAACACACATACACACACACACACACACACACATGCACCCACACATACAAACACACCTACATACACAAACACACACACACTCACACACAAAAAAACACACACAAAACACATATACACAAAAACAAGCACACACTCTACAGACACTCAATTACAAACACACAAAAAAGGAACAAAGTAGGAAATGAACACAATTTGACAAGCGTGACTTGTTTTTCTGGAAAAAAATGTGCTGGACTGGGCGGCAGTCATATTTTGTACCGCTCTGCGGTACATCTAGTTACATTTATGATGGCCGTGATCAATATTACACCAGTATTGCATCAATAGAAGGCTAATTCGGCCCCTTGCTCTCTCTCTCTTTAATGCTGGGCACTGCACTGAAGCCCTGAACTCACAGTGTGCCAGAGGGTATTCTCTGATACACGTATAATATTTCTCTCAGCTTGCCTGATGTCTGTTAGCCTGGTAATATCAGACTCACTGCCTTGTTTCCCTTTATGAAGAGAGTCTGGCCTCTCATTGGGAAACGTTTCCAACTCTAGCATTTTAATGGGTGTAGACTTTGTGTTAACTTTGAAATCATTGGTCCAGCCTATCTAATCACATTGATCAGGGATTCCCAATGTTATTTCCTAAGCTTTACAATAATTAAAGTTGTTATAGTTAATAATCTGCTTCGGCAGTCTGGAAACAGTGTATGTAGGCCTTCCTTTGCAATATTTTTATAATTGTAGGTGTTGCTACTACCGTTTACCAGAGCCACTTTTGATTGCAAAACTATATAGTCATTCTCTCTCATCACTGAAAGGGGATTTTAGTTGGCCGTGGTCAGGCTAGCTGTCTGTTGGACTGTTTCAGTTATCTTCCTGTTCTACGTAACGTGTTTTGGCAAGGTGAACGTAACTTGCTGTTCCAAACTATGCAAATGTATCTTTGTGTTCAGAGAGTAAGTTCTCATTTTCTATTCAGATCAGAGCAAAACTCACCCTCCCCACACACACTTTGCATAAGTGTTTGTTTCATGGGAGAGAGACAACAATATGTAGCTGTCAGCCTGTCACAGAAAAACATGCAATCACAGGACTACTTGCCCAAATTACATAAATCCCCAAATTTATGTAAATATTTGAAGAAATATTTGTTTTTGTCTTATTCTAGCACTTCCATTCTCACACACCAGATTGAGCAATGTGTGCATGCTCTGTGCTTGGATTGCGCACACTTTGTGCCAAAAGTGTATTTGTCTGTGATAACGATCCCTGTAGGGTACAGCTGTTTTAGCTTCTTGGCTTTGATGTTGGCTGTCAGGTGCATCCAGATGTTTACCAGGTATGTGTGCCAGTTACCCCAGCTGGACCTCGCCGAGGGTTTCCGTGTGAAGCCGAGCCATCCGTTACCTGGCAACTGCGCCTCGCCAGAAACTCCCCAAGCGCCCGCAAGGCACCGAATCCGCTGTTTCTCGTTGTGCACGCAAGGGGTCGATTGTGCTGTCATGTGCTCCTAATGGCTGCACTTAGCTGAACGGAGGAGACGTTGTGTTTTAGCCTCATTCAGCTACCAGTACCTCCTGTGGCCTGACCTCTCCTTCTGGTCAGACTCGGCCTATCTTGGTGAACACCGGTGCGAAGTGAGGTAGGAATCTTGATGCGGAGGCTCCACATCTGTCCATGTGTGGGGGAGAAAGAGAGAGAAAGAGAGAGAGAGTGTTAATGTGTCAATGGTTTTAACTTTGAGTAGTGGTCCAGGGCATGTCTCATCCATATATTATGCAACATGCATGTATGTGTGTGTGTGTGTGTGTGTGTGTGTATGAGGGAGTGGGCAGGGGGGACACTCAAGTAAGATTGAGCCCATTTTATGTCTTTCAAAGGCAAAGCTTTAGCTATAAAGACCAATGTCACATTGAAGATATTGATGGCACTTTACAGATGCTGCGAGAGCAAGCCGAAGGATTTGTCATCGGGACGAAGTACTCCGTCTAACCCTGCGTAGCGGGGGAGACAACCATTAAAAATGAGGCGGAGACAAACTGGTCCAATTTCAGAAAAGGGGAGAACGCTTTAGCTTTAAACGGGACTCCCACTACATGCCAGCATAGACCTCACTCAATTATGCACTGCCTCTCACAGCAGTCTGGATTATTTCCCACAAGTGTCAATGGCACACGCGGGTTCCTTCAGCGTGCTTCTCACTTTGAGTAATTGTTTGCATTTTTCTGCAGGGTATCGGGTCATTACACCACCACAAGTTCCATTTACTCAATAAATAAAAGAAAAAAGGGTCTCTTGTCTTCGGAAGTTAATCTTTCAAGCAGCGGTTTTTAATTATGCACAGGACATAGACATTTCATTCCCCCATGTAGAGTGGGGATGACACAAACACCGATCCGTTCTGTCAGGAGCATGCTTGCGACATGGGCCAAAAGCACAAGGTGGCTATCCTTCTCTGACACACAACATGTCCCTAATGTAGAAAAGGAAAAAAGAGAGGGGTTGGGGGGCAGGGGGGGTTGTAAAAAGAGAGGGAAAAAGGCTGGCTCTCTATTGATATTGCATGAGCATTGTTGAAATGAGAGGCACTGTCCTGCTCTCTTAAGCACATTTGATGTCCTGCTGATTCAAATTCAAATCTCTTGTTCGGTGCTGGTCCTCGGCGAGATGCAAGCTCAATCAGCCAGCGCCGGTGATCTTGTGGCAAGGGGAATCTTTAAGTGCTGCTTCACTGCCAATTTTTGGAGTGCCACACAGCAAAGAGAAGCTTGAGGAGGGGGGGGGGGGGGGGGGGGGGGGGGGGGTGTAAGGGAGGGGATGGGAGGTGCGGGCACATAAATCACTGTCAGCAAATGGGAAGTCATAGTCATGTGTGTCAGAGTAGGTTTCTGTGTGTGTCAGGGCCACAGTGTACCCTGGAGATGCTGCCTGGTCAGTGAGTCTCTGTTGACCCCCCTCCACAAGCAGCTGGTAATTGTGTTTAGGAGGTTCACTGAGTCAGAGAGAGAGAGGGGGGAGGTTGAAACTGGAGTAATATGAGTAATATAAGCAAGAGATTGTGAGAGAATAGAAATGTGATGAGACTTGGGATGTGACATGAAAATTTGAAAATCTTTGTTTTTCTTCATATTTAAATGGACCTTTATCTTATCTAAGAATATAATAGTCCGATAGTAAGAACTGTTTCTAACACAAGTCAGTTCTTCCGCTTATGACTACAGTAACAACAGTAGCAGTAGGCCTAAGTCTTTAATGAGCTTTCATAGCAATAACACATTTTCTTCATTTGATATTAAAAAATGGTTGCTAAGATACTAACTATTTCAGTGACCACCAGTCTTTGTTCTCTAGTAACGGCCAGTGGAAGCTACTTTGAAAGCATAGCTTTGCAAGCTACCAATTATTCACATTGGAGGAACTACAGAAAAGATACCCTCGGGAGATATCTAGTTTGGTTAACTTAGCTCACAACAATGTAGCCTACATGTGATACGAAATTATAGCAAAGCATAAAACAGAGTCAATGCAAAAACGGCCAGCTTTCAAGCGATGGAGATTATTGCAAAATGTGACTTCTCTTTCCCAGAGTATGTACAACATACATAAACAACAACAAAAATACTGTACCTCAATCTTCATAGGAAATTGTAGAGATTGTTACCTTTGTATACAGTGTTCATAAGTCAGACACCTGCCCTCTGAAACTAAAGTGCAAATGGGGAAATTGCACCACGCAGGATTACTCAGCTAGCCAGGTAGCATGTGTAACCACAAGTAATAATACCTTCTGACCCATTGTGGACATCATTGCAGACTGAAATGGACCAATTCAGTAAGTGAAAGATGCAATCATTGTGTTGGACAATGAAGCCTTTTTGTCCCCACTTCCCTACCTATGGGTCATCCTAATCCACTTTGTTTGAAGGTTTCAAAGGTTCACAGCACAGACTGCATAGAGAGGTAAAGAGCAATGAAACAGGAGGCCCCAGAGCTTTCCCCACATACAGTAGCACACCTGCCCTCACCTGTCTGGATACCCGTGGGGGGAAACGGTACCCCCCACCCCGCCCACCGCACCCTCCCACCGCCCTGCCTGCGTCTGTCGGAGCCAGTCAGCGCGGGCGGCCTTTTTTTTAAGCTCTGATTCGCTCAGAAGAGCGAGGCCCCACGGGGGCGTGGGCCCGTAATAGGTCTCCACCTGCGTGATGAATCACCTGTGACACGGGCGCCGAGGAGAGACGGTGCCACGGGCGGCACAGGCGGCACGGCCAGAACGATCCAGAATCGTCCAGAGACAGAGCAGGGTCAGTCGATTCGGCAGACATTAGGGAGCAGCCACCGTACGATTGGACAGGGGGGGGGCATGTGCGTGTGCAAACGATGTGGAGAGACCAAAGAGTTGTGCTCACTGGCAGAGAGAGGGAGGGGGGGGATAGAGAGGGGTAGAGAGAAAGAGAAAGGGAGGGCAAGAGGACACGAAGGACTGACATTGAACAGCAGGTACCTCAATGCAGATGCTAACTTTAGCCACAGCTGGCCGGTTGTCAAGCGAGGTTTTGTGTCTCACGGTGACGGTGTCAGAAGGGAGTGCTTGTCTTAGTGAGCTGGCCGCCCGTGTTGTTGGCCATGTTCTCCTCATCGTAACGGCTGAACTCGGAGGATGAGGACAGGCGAGGGAGGATGAATTAGCCTTGGCAGGCTGCCTGTCAGAAAGCATAGGCCTCACGAGCGTGATGTCATCCCCGTAATGGCCACCCATTAGCGCAGGTCTGGTGGGTAGTGGAGGGAGGTGTTGTGAAATGTTCCCAAACACTCATTAGTCCCGCAGCACTCGTTGTGAAGGGTTTGTTTTAATTTGGCACTGACCCCTCGCAGTGCCATTGATGGAATTATTACATGATGGAGGGCCCTGAAAACATTATGAAAAAAAAAAAATGACAAAAATATCAATAACAAGGCCTACATGAATATTTGTACATTCACAGGCACATTTTTCCTTTGTTTTTTCCCTCAGCAACAGCAGCCATATTTGGTATTGAAACCCTTTTGCCTTGGACCAGGCAAAATTCAATAAAACACGGGGTCAAGCATGGACAAAGGCCCGCTGGTCAATTTAAAATAGTGGGTCATTTTATTGTACCTGAACAGTCAAGTTGCTGGCATAAATCCTAGCTGAGGTTTGGAATTCAGCCCAACACCGCCCTGTTCTTTTTCTTTATATTCCTGATTCTGAACTCTCTCTTTCAAAAACGTACTTACTTAGCTCACTATCTGTCGAATTTCTGCAGTTCTGCCAGGTTTTTAAAGGAGCTGAGCATAAATAATTAATTGGGCCATGAAATAATTAATAGGACACAATTTCTCTGCACATTTGTTAATGGAGGAGCTGGAGCTCGGGAGCAGGAGAGATGGTGAGCGTGAGTGAACCATTCACACACCTTCCACCCACCACAGTCCCCACCTCCACCCACCTCCACTGGCAGTCTCACCTCACACAATCCCTTCATCCCTTCCTCCTTCACCTCCCTCTCCTCGCATCCTCCACTGTGGTTTCTTCCTCTGCTTTTGTCACAGTCCTAAACTCCGACACATCACTTCCTCTGGGGCTCTCCCTCAGAGCAGAGCACAAGCCAGGCCAGGCCCCAGATGAGGGAGAGCCTTGACCTACTGGTGACCCAGTGGAGGTCGCGGGGGTAAAGAAGGAGACCAGAGGCTGCCCTTCTATCTTCCGGCTGGCACTCTGGCTCTGACCAGACGCAGAGCTGCAGCCAACGCAGTCGTGCGCCCCACAGGTAGCTGGCGTCAAAAACATATATCCCCTAATGAAGGATGGGAGTGAAGCACACACACGCACGCACGCACGCACACGCACACGCACACGCACACGCACACACACACACTCACACACACACACACACACACACACACACACACACACACACACACACACACACACACACACACTCACATACACATACACACACCTGCAACTCTCTGCTCATGTGTACCACTGGCCAGGACATAATACAGTGATGTCAAGGCCTGTCAGTGTAGTTTATTTATTTGCCTCCTTGTTTATTTATTTATTAACACATTCTCCTTGTTTGTTTGTTTGTGACTTTGTGTCGTGTTTTTCAAGGGTATGGGCCATCGAGATGTTTCACAAATGAATGCGTTTTACACTATCGCAATAAACGCTATTTGACATCTGCAAATTCATGGCAAGGCTTGGGTTTGATGGCTGCGTTATTAATTTGTAGGACTCAATTAATATGACGTCCTATACACACCAGAGAGGAGACGTCTAGGACAGAAGGCTAATATTTATTTATAGACATGCATTAAATGTGTTCTGGTCCACGTGAGGTAATCCGAGGGAAAGCTGGAGAAACAGGAAGGCCCCAGTGATTTATAGAAACTCTCAGGGATATTAAACCATAAGCAGAGGTAATCTCTCATGGTTTGCCCGGATAAAATGAGGCATTGCTTTCCTATTTAATATTTATATATTGCAGTTGCATTTTGGGGAGTGTGGGGGTGGGGAACTTAATCAGAGTCATGAGAATGCACAGATAATTAGGCCTTTTTGGTGTTTTATCCAGCGGGGTCAAATTACAGTAAAGCAGGCGTTCTGGCGGACATATTCCCAGAATGTATTATACACCCTTGCTGATGCCCAGCTCCCACTAGGTGCAGTGTGAAGCAGCTCTTTTTCTTGGTGCTTTGGCTGCAGAATAGCATGGCATATTGCAGAGGGACCATGCCGTATTGTCATGGCAGAAGGATTAGAAAGGTATACAGGGAGATTGCTTTAGAACCAGCCAAGTGGAGGTTGAGTGTGTGTGTGTGTGTGTGTGTGTGCGTGTGTGTGTGTGTGTGTGTGTGTGTGTGTGTGTGTTTGTGTGTGTGTTTGTGTGTGTGTGTTTTGTGTGTGTGTGTGCATGCCTTGTAGTTATCTTGTGGCATTTCCCATGTGTGCATCGTGTGGGCATCCCTATCTGCACATATCTATATACTGTATGCCTTATCAACAGTATATTCCATGCTGTTGTATGCATATGTGAGTGCATCTGTGCGTGTGTGTATAAAACTGTGTAGCTCTGTTCAGGGAGTAAATCTGTTTGATCTGTAGCACAGGGATTGTGAGCATATTGGTGGCCAGACCACAGCTTTTATCACCTTCCATTATTCATGCTGTTTACATGATGCACGGGACAGGCTTGGATTTCTCTGTCACAGAGCAGGCTGCTGCTGCCGCCGCCTCTTACAGTGCTGCCCGTCCTTATATGGGAATGGAGGAGCATCAGCGCTTTTGTGCTTTTGTCAACACAAGACGGAAGGGGGAAATGAAAATCGGGGTCACGGTCACGTGTCACGGTCACAACGTTTCAGGTCTGACAGGGACTTACACCCACCCCGATTATTTCCCTCCTCTTTCAAAAGCGCCACTGTTTACACGATTCCTTCACACCTGTGATCATTTGGGCTTCCGTTGTTATTTCCTCCTTTGTGTGTCTCGTTTCTGCTGGGTGAGGGATCTGCACGGCTGCCACGTTTCAAAGCCTTCCGACTGACAACGGCATTCAGATTTGGCAATTAAAGCTCTCTCACCCAGACGCACACTGAGAAGTGAAGAAACATCTGCATGCTCAATGCATTAGGAGACACCTCAGTGAAATTCAGTGCCAGGCTGTTGATGTACACAGAATGCCTTTGAATCTTCTGAGAACATGAATTCTATTATGATCGCAATGCTTGCTTGATCATTGCTTATAGACAATTACTATAGATGTTACTGTTTAAGACAGGCTTCTGTAAGAATTGAGTTAATCCAAAGCGGTTGAAACTAGACGTGTTTGCTTGACAAACACTCCTACTGATCTCCTGAGGCATGCCTGCAGTTTACCGACATGTCAATTACCACGAGTTCAAACATAGCATTTTTCTTGTCATTAAGTCCATAATGTGCCATATTTCATGCCAGGGGGGGTGATGCATGTTTGTACATTAATAAATGAGAAGATGAGATTTATGTTTTTTAACACGGGCATTGTACCATTAGCAGAGCATCACGATGATGGATTGTGTGTCCACCTTGTGTATGCACCTTCTAAGACTAAGAGCGATGAATGTCTCATCCTACAACAATCATGGTGCTTCCTGCTACCCCCTCATGCTTCTGTCTACTGACTCGTTATCATTCAGTGGTGTTTAAGCTGAGCAAATTGTGCTTTTTATTCACTAATTTTTAATGGCCAGTCGTGTTTTTTTCCATTTTCCTTTCAGTATTTTACTTTAGCATAAATTGCATTGTAACATTGACATAGAATTTGAAGTTCGAGTTCATTCAAGTCTGTCTTTCACAGTTAGGGCCGTTGGTAGTCTACACAAGCTATGTGGAGCAATGCAGAGTAATGCACATATGAAAGAGCCCTTTCACAGTCTAGGCTACTTTGGGAAGTGTGTGCCCCCTATGGGAAATACGTGAAGTGGCAATTGTGTGGCTTATGTTGCGTTACAGAAATTTGAACAAAACATTGTGAACACCTCTTTACTTAATGCATTCACGTACTGTAGCTTGGATGAACTGTTATAAGTGTGTGAACTGTATATCATGCATTTCATTACAGGCTATAGGCAGGTGTGAATTGTTGCAGAACTGCTGCATTGTCTTGCTACCACAAATAACTTAGCATGCACAGTGTGTGTGTGTGTGTGTGTGTGTGTGTGTGTGTGTGATGAGAGAAGGTCAAAAATGTGTGCTGTAAACACACCTCACTGCTGTGCAGTTGTCACTGTCGCTCAGTTTTGACTCTCCCACCTTACTTGCCCTCTCACTGTTTTTCTCACCCTTCTCTCTCTCTATCTCTCTGTCTCTCTTTCTCTCTCCATCTCTCTCTCTCCCTCTATCTCTCCCCCCTTGTTTGGATTGTCAAACAGCCACTGATTTGGACTCCTTTGATGAAAACTTCACTGCAGTCTCATGCATTTTGTTTTTTCTCTCTTCGTGTGTTTGACTTTGTCTTTTTGCCTGCGCCTGTATGTCTTGGGGCTGGTGGTGTGGTGTTTGCATGACGTGACACTGGGTAAACGCTCGTTAAGACTCCTTTAAAGAGGGCTGTGTTGTGCTGTGCTTTGCGTGTGTTTGTGTGAGTGAGTGAGCGTGTGTGTGTGTGTGTGTGTGTGTGTGTGTGTGTGTGTGTGTGTGTGTGTGTGTGTGTGTGTGTGTGGGCTGCGACCCCCCGGGGAGAGATAATCACCACTGTTATTAATGACACGGACTGCAGGGGCTGGGCAGGCAATGCAGAAAGAAAGAGTAGAAGAAGAGAAGGAAGAGGAAGAGAGAGAGAGAGAGAGAGAGAGAGAGAGAGAGAGGAAGAGAGAGAGAGAGAGAGAGCGAGAGAGAGCGAGAGAAAAAACAGCTTTATTCTATTTGTGGGTCAGGCACGACACAGCCTCTCCGCCAGCAGTACAAACAAGCCGCCAGATTACACTCCAAAGAATGTAAAGTCCTAAATCCGGAAAACGCGCATGTATTATGTAGGTTGGGAGGCAGATTATATCCACAACCCCCCACCCCTCCCCCCATCTTCTTAGCCCCTCTGGCCACAGGAGTGCTGTAAGGCCTCAACGACGGTCGTTTGATAGTACACCATGAATGGGGGTATAACTGACAATGCGTTAAGCCCCCCACTGCATCTTAGATAACATTGTACAGCTTTGTTTATTGCTAGCATGCTAGCACATGTGTTGATGCTCATTTGCTTTATCCATCGTTGTACATTGCAATCAGAAACATAGGGGTATGGACACATTTATGGATGTATACAACTGGTATGGATGTATACAACACAATACCAGTTCTAGATTATCCTTTGTCATATTGTAGTTAATATCATAGTGAAATGAACTATTTATTTTGATTGTGTACATAACTCATAATAGAATTTTAGATGTTTTGCCAAATGAAACGTAAATAAATCCTTGAGGATGAATAGATTAACATCAAAACGGCAAGTATTGATCTGGATTAGTGAATCATTTGACTCATGTCTCTGAGATGCTTCTGGTTTTACATGTCCACTGTTTGCTTTTACGGCCGCCTGAAACGGCACCATCCAGGTGGCCTCATCATTATTTTCCTTTTTTCACTTTTCAAACAGTCAAACTGGCCAACACATGATGCCGGTGTTACGGTCAGGTTGAGGGATAACACACACTGATTAATGGCTGCCTGAGGACCAGCTGACTGCTGCGCGTGGCAGGTGCAATGTTTTAAAAATTGATTACAGGTGGATACCTGGAGGAGCGCGAAAACGCCAGTCTCGCGCAGGAGTTTGAAAGTGTGCACGCTACTCGCCAACGCTGACTAGGTGTTTCTCCGACGTCCCTTCGGACTATTGTGGTTTTTGTTTATTCTTATACAACGTTTTCGTCTGGCACCCGGACTTTACCAATCAAAACTTGAACTCCCAAAAACCGAACAACCGCAAGAGAGCTGGCCGCTCTCGGGAAAGAGCAAGACCTGTGCTGGCCCGGTACGCATGCTCGCCTGGGAAGTCGGTTGCACTGAGGGCTCAATTTAGCCAGCTATTGTTAAACCCCCTAGACTAACGAGCTATCTTGGTAAATTAGGTAGGCTGGCTTTTGGTTTTCGCGTCTGACTTTGGCATTCGCGGAATTCGCGTTTGTGGGTCGCAGGGTGAACCCTCGGTTGTAACAGCCGGTGAGGAGAAGGATGGACAAAAGCGATGCCATCTCTAAAGATGATATGCCCCTCTTTCAAAGCTCTTGGTTTCCCACGCTAACTCATTAGTTTAATTAAGTAATTAGCCGATGAGGTGGCGTGTTAACTGGCATCGACTCAAAGCCCGCTCAACTCAAGGGATGGTTGAGTTAGGCCCTCAGATCCCCACAGATGAAACAGCTCTGTCGCACTGCCTGATGCTGGGAAAAAGCTGCGTGTAGGCACATTAACCCCCACGCTATCCCCTAGAGTAGTCACAGACCCTCCTCTGCGGGAGGAGCATCTGATGGAATGGAATTGGATGTAGATCACACTTTAGACAAGGCCTAACTGGACATTTCATGTTTCTTACATCATGTGTTGCACAGTATTGTACAGTATAAATATTACAGAAACTAGCACAGTATATAGTACTCAAACTCCATTACTCCTTCCTTTTTTTAACCCAAGCCATTTTAAGTTTTAACTGAATATGAAATGACTTACTGATGTTAGTGTACTCAATATGTTGCACTGTACTTCATATCAGTCACCACTGTTCTAGACTATACTGAGCTGCGTACAGTATGTGTAGTTCAGGGAGGAAATGTTGACGTTTTGAGACATTTTTCTTTTTACTGTGTCAGAAGAGAACCGTGAGTAGAACTGTGACATTTGGGCTGGAATAAGATGTATCTGAAGTGGATGTGGTGAAATAAAAGTATCAGGTTCTTGTTTTTGTAGGTAAGTAAAGAGTAAACATTTAGTTACAGCCGACAACGCCACACGAAACTGAAGTGACACATTCTCGGAGTGTATGCTGCAATTATCTTCCACTATAATCAATGGAAGTGGCTACACCAGATGTGAAAGCATCGACCCATCTTCTATTTCTATTTTTGCGCGCCACTGGCGGCCCCGTGTATGCGCCGCTTCAGTTGCACTCTCCGTGCAGCCCGGAGGTCAGAGGAGGAGTAAGACTCCTCAGCACTGCGTGAGGGAGGGCGGTGTGTAGGAAGCAGGAAGTGGGCTGTAGGTGATGAACGAGGCAGAGGAGGCAGGACCGTGTCTGGGCTTTGAATGGTAATGATGACAGTCATAAGGGCCAGAATAAAAAGTGCAGTTTCATGTCACTGCTCTGATTTATGAGTTCTGGAGCTCAGGTAGAGAGAGAGAGAGAGAGAGAGAGAGAAAGGGAGGGGGTTTCTGCATACCTTAGGGACAGTGGAGGATGTACTGTGCATGTACACACACACACAAGCACTCTTTCGCTTGCTCTGTTATTCTCTGTTATGTTATGCTCTGTATTCTATTTTCTCTCTCTCTCTCTCTCTCTCACACACACACACACACACACACACACCAAAAAACATAATAATAACAAAAATTACTTTATAAGCTTCATTCTAGTTGACAAAAGACATTTTAGCACATTACAGTGCTAGATGTGTTTTTTTCCCCTATGTCTATGTCATTCCTTTCCACATAAAATGCAGGGCATGATTGCATGCACATGTGCAGAAGGAGTCCATTTGAGTGAGTGTACAGTATGGGACACAAAACATTACCACTTGAATGTACAATTTTCTATAGTGTAGCCTATTTATTTGCCACCGCTGTCTTTGCAGTCACATTTCTCTTGCCTTGCACTCTAGAATGACAAGTGGGTCTCATTAAAAGTCACTGATGTCTGATTTGATCTTGTCCCTTGCGACCACATTCGATCTATCGTTGCCTTGTGTAGCTCTGGTACTAGGCAAGGTGCTTAATGACACAACCAGACCTGGCAAACATGCACTCTAACCATAGATGATAGGAAACACAATCATGATGTAATCAAATGAACACAGTATACCTTTGGAAGGTATTTTTTCTTTAACAGTATATACTGAGGGCCAGATGTACTAACGCTTTTGCGCCCACTTCAGGCGTATTTGTTTCAAGAATGTAGCGGTAAAATCATTGGCGTAGGGATGTACAAACAGGCGCTAATTATGTAAAAGCGCAAACTGCCTGTTGCGGGAGCTGAAAGTGGCAGATTGCGTTTGTCATGTCATGCATATGCATTCATGGGAGGATCAGGGGGAAAGTGGGAGTTTAGCGTAAAAAGATGATGGGAAGAGTAAAGAGCCTAATTATGTATTCTGGCGGTATGTACTAAGACTGCTCCTGAAAGCGCCACGCCTATTCTGCCCTAAATACTTCCGCCTTGTAAAAGCAGGTGTTAATCCAAATTGCAGTTCAATCGTCAATAAGAGAACCTTTCAAAGACAACAGAATCGCTATTTAGAGCACCAGTTTTTGTGGTGAAAGTATTTGTACTACCAAAAGCAACCTTAACTTTCGTTGGCCTCAATAATGTCTTACTTTCACTTTCACGTCATTCACTTAAACTTTCCTACTTGCTAGATTTTACCAATCTTCCATAGCCTACGTGCACAAGTAGTTTGAGTAGAACTACTGATCTTCATTATCTTCCTGCTTGTTTACATCTTATCATGTATGGTATTATTGCATGATCCTAAACGTTTGATACTTTTTAATGTTGTCATCAAAACTTGGGTCTGACAGCGTTCGCAATCTGCGGTGTGTCCATGACGCTGATAACACTACGTTCGCAAATGTACGTACATCTGGCCCTGAGTCTCGTAGGGTTCAAATTGACGTTTACCTTGGCCTAGCTGAGAGTACTGAAAGTTTGGCACACATACTGTATAACCATTTAATGTTAATTGCCATACGTAATATAACATTATGAATACTGACAGTTTATGACATGAAACTGACATACTCTGAACACTTAGGGGCTGTATAATAATAGATTTAACATTAAATCTTTTTTTTCCACTTCTTTATCTCTTGATTAATATACACAAATATAGCTTATTCACAATTGTGACGTGAACAGTTTCGTTGGTTGTTTGTCTTGTGTGTTTGAGGTTGTACCTGTCTGCAGTGATCTGACTGTCCATAAATAACATTTATAGGGACACTTCTGTACAAAACATCACCTTCCGAGGTCAAGTTTCAATTTTCAAGTTTATTGTCACATACTTGATAAAGGTGTCAAATCAATATCAGCAATGACATCCTTAGGCTACCAGCTAACTCAACTTCATAGAATAAGTTAAAATTAATATTAAATATAATATTAATATGAAGGGTTCAGATGCAAAGCCCTAAACTGCCACCTACGTCAAAAATGAGATAAAGATGGTGAGTGAATGCTCTCCTCACATAGTATACGTTAATCAAATAATTTAACTTCAAAACACACCAAATAACACTCTCTTCCTGGTCTGAAATATCGATTTCTATGCAAAAACCTATAGGAACCGGATTTTAAATGCTCATTTAAAAGAAATGTGGTCAGACGGATTTAGAGGGTTTTGCATCTGAACTCTTCATATAGTAATTAAGTCTTAAGTGCAACAAGTAATAAGAAGGTATAATTAAGTGGCAATGTAAACAGTGCAGACAGTTAAGCCACTGTAATATAGAAGAGGTGTGGGGGTGGTTGTTATTCCAATCATGTGGAATGTGTACATTTTTAATTGTGAAAACTTGTTGCGTAGTGTTAATGACAGCTCATTATCCTGATGGCTTGTGGATAAAAGCACTCTGAATTGGGTGGCGCAGGTCCGAATGCTCTTGCACATTTGCACGTTTTATTTAGGAAAAAAGGCATTTGCTCTGCTTACAATAACTTATACTTCACTAACAATTTCTGAATGTGTATGTGTTGTCTGTATGCTGCTGAGACCTTGAATTTCCCCTGGGGATCAATAAAGTATCTATCTATCTCTATCTATCTATCTTGTACCAGCTGCTGGGTGGCAGGAGGGTGAAGAAGCTTTATTGGACATTTCACTTTTATAAATGTTTAGTTCTCCAAAAAGGGAAGGTTTTTATTAATTGGAGACTCTTGAGGAAAACAACTGCTCTCACAACCTGACACAAAAAATCCTTTTCAATTTATTATGACAATATAGGGGATTGGATTGCACATTTTATTTAGGTAAAATGCATTTGCTCTGCTTACAATAACTCATACTTCACTAACAGTTTCTGAATTACAGAAATGAATTATTTCCTCATACCCATGGATGTTCATCAGATTTTTATTTATGAGTGGAGGGGTCATAGATCTCAATGGCTTCCTTTTTTTATAATAAGGGCATCCCATTTTACATTTACATGAAATGGGATTTATGGTTTCCATGTCTTACATACAATAGTATATCAATAATTCATTACCATGTTGAGGCCCATCCCTGCATTTTCTCACCTTGAGCTTGTTTTGTATTTATGCATGATCAAGAGGGAAAAAAACCTCTCATACACACACAACCTGTGTTGAATCAGGGAGGGGAAAAAATAAGAATTAACGCCAGAGAATGGGATTATCCAACCCTGTGAGAGTAAGCCCTCCTGTGGACGTCCCATTCTCTAGCCATCTGCTGTCAGTTTGTTTGGCGTGTTTAAGCCACCGCGCTCCTCCCGCGCCTCGTCCTCGCCGTTTTGGAAAGTGACTTTGTCTCGTTCGGAACGTGTGTATGTGTGTACAGGGATTGTCAGGTTAAGTGTATTTGTCAGTGTCGCCGTAGGTATTTGCTTATTATGATGCTCTCGTCGTCGTGCATTTCCACAGCATTTGTGTCAGCATGCAGAGCAGTGCTGACATGCGAGGTGTTTATTGTTGTGGGTATTTTCACTCCGTTCCACATCTGTATGTATTATTGTAGCTGATCCTCACGGCTGTGCTTGTATTGTCTGAGATCTGGGATGCAGGTCCAACTTGTGGGGTCACAGACTTCTGGAATCCTCCCACCCATGCCAATGCTTTGTACTCAATTTCCACACCAACAGAGTAGAGTGAGACTGTTTCCTCAACAGCACGGTTTTGTAGATAATAAACACAGGAGATGGTTGGAAGTTTAATTAAAAAAGAGCGCCTCTGTAAGTTTTGTTATTACCTTTATGACATTAACAGACTTTATTGGACAGTGTTTTGGTATGCGTTGCTTTCTACATAATTGAGGGTAGTGACCTGTCTGTTATTGTTTTCAAACCAGTTTTGATAGGAGAGCTTAAAATGTGCACTCATTTTGTTTCTGGGAACATTGCAACGCTTTGAGATGTGCAACTTCAAAGCATTTTCATTAGTGTTACGCAGTTACGAAGTTGCTTCTCCACAGAAACACTGACAGGAACATCGCCTCTTTTCCAGTTCATAAGGACACTGACAGCTGATGGCGTTTGTACATCTGGTTCTGCCTATTATACAGAGTCAAGCACTGGAATATTTTTGCGCAGGAAAGTGGAAATGGCAGATTTGATTCGAGGAACACCTGTCCGTGGCATCTGTTTTCGGGATCCGAGGCGCGCTCACCAAAATGTCACCTCGCGGGGGCTTGCAGGCTTAATTCGATCAGGACAAATCTTCAGTGGAGTGTGTGTGCTTCAGCATGTGAAACTTAAACCGGGCAAAGAATTGCCAAGTCACCCAGAGAGCCCCTGAAGTGTTTCGCTTTCCATTGATTATGCCAGTGCTGGTGGTAGGCACACAGACACACACACAGACACACACACAGACACAGATACACACACACATACACACACACACAGACACACACACGCACAGAACACATCCGCGTGGGTCCCATGGGCTTTCACGATGTGCAAACTTGATACTCCTGTGTAATTTGGGGAGAAATGTAGGGGAAAGGGTGGCATCTAATTTGTCAGCAAATCAAATTAAACTTGTTTGCCTGGCTCGGTGCGATAAGTCTTGTGGGTGGTTCCCAAAGCGTGTGCTTCTGTGTCCCTTGCGGGTAGCCTACCATCTTGTTCTGCATTTGCACGATTGTGTCTCTTTCTCTCTCTCTTGTCTTGTTCCTCACAAGCCATTGGGTTGTGCAACCAGATGCTTGTGATCCAGCTTTGGCCATGAATAAAGACCAAATCCAGCATGAAGAAGCAGATGTTCAAATTGGCTATGTTACAGATTCGGCAAAGATCAAACTTACATTGTTCCTCTTTGTGCGGCTTGACTCTTCAATTATTAAGCACAAAAAGTTATCCCCGCTCATTTATTTTAATTTGTCTGCTTATTGGATTTCTGATGCCTCTAAATAGGTTTTAATTTATTATGCATGAACTTGAGGGAAGTATTAATGTCTTAATGTGTGTCTGAGTGAGTGAGTGAGTGAGTGAGATGAGTAGATGTGTGTGAGTGTATGTGTCGGTGAGTGAATATGTGTGTACAGGCATGCTGCCAGGCGAACTGACCAGTGACAGAGAGGTCCCCCAGTGAATGTTTCACACACCAAGCTTTTCCAATGACCTCCTCCCTGGGGGAACGCTGCAGATGGACAATTAACAGAGGTGTGTTTGTGTCCTGTCGAACTGCTAGGAAAGAGCACGTCGATTTCAGCCTTTACAGAACCCCCGGATACCTGCCATTGTTTATTCTCCTATCAGGTTAAGCAGGCTCCACTGCTGTTATCGCGGAGATGCAGGGTCTATGAACGCCCTCCAGTGTTCCCTGTCTCTATCTTAAGCAGCTGCTGTAATGGAGTAATTTTTCGGTGTACGCGAATTTACAGGAGGCACAGATGGCTGAGTTGTTGCTGCGTCTCTAACACTTGAGTGCAAGACTTGGCCTCTGTTGCCTCTCATGAAATGTGATTGGGTAATCAACCTGTCATACAGTGCTCAGGGGGAGGGTCCACTCAGGATGGTGCTTCCCTGCATGCACCCTCTGCAAGATGTCGGTGTTTTCTTCATATAGGGATGGGCCATTTATACATGTAGGACTCTTCTTTGAAGAGTAGTCAGATGTTGTCAGACCAATATTGGACTCAAAAGTCTGAGGGCCAGATGTACGTACATTTGCGAACGTAGCGTTATCAGCGTCATGGACAAACCACAGATTGTGAACGCTGTCAGACCCAAGTTTCCGTCGTATTTATCAATTGTTCAATCCATAGTGTAAACTGCGCCTTTCTCTGCCTTTCTCCGCCCATAAACGCAATTTACGAACGTCCATTTACTGAATGGCAGAGCAAGCGCAATTGAATGAAGTTAACTGATGACAACAGGGCAATTCCACGGAAAATGGACTTTTTGTCACATCCATAACGCCAGCGAAATGCCTTGGCATTTGTATAATGTGAATGATAACATTGCATTTTTTCTCATGTACATTATTCAGCCAAAAATAGCAAATGCTCCAATTTCATGTAATCATTCACATCATACCATACCATCACATTTTATTGGCGTTATGGATGTTACAAAAAAATGTCCATGGAACTGCCCAACATCTAAAAAGAATCAAACGTTTAGCGATCATGAAATACTGTAATAGGCTACCATACATGATAAGATGTCAACAAGCAGGGAGATCATGAAGATCAGTAGTTCTACTCAAACTACTTGTGCAAGTAGACTATGGAAGATTGGTCAAATCTAGCAAATAGGAAAGTAAATGACGTGAAAGTGGAAGTAAGACATTCGAAAGGCCAATGAAAGTTAAGGTTGCTTTTGATAGTACAAAGACTTACAAAACTGGTGCTCTAAATAGCAATTCTGTTGTCTTTGAAAGGTTCTCTTATTGACGCATTGAACTGCAATTTGGATTAACACCTGCTTTTACAAGGCGGAAGTATTTAGGAGCAGAATAGACGTGCGCTTTCAGGAGCAGTCTTAGTACATACCGCGGAATACATAACTAGGCCCTGGATCCTCCCATGAATGCATATGCATGACATGACAAACGCAATTGCCATGTTCAGCTCCCGCGTATCCCGCATACCTCGCAATGATGACACGCATGTTGCAAAACAAATACGCCTGAAGTGGGCGCAAAAGCATTTGTACATCTGGCCCTGAGAATCATCACAATCATTAACAAAAATCGGTGGACTTTGCTTTTTAAATGAACAAGGAGCTTGACATCTTCTGAAACCTGAATGTTTAGATTTTTCTTTCTCTTTTTGTCCTTTGTCTGGCGTGTGGACAAAAGTATAGCTTTCAGCAAGAGGCATGCAGCCTTTCTTTATCAATCAAGCCACGGTGTCACAGCCCACCTCAAGGAGAGAAAGAGAGACTTCCAAAATTACACGAGAGAGAGAGACAAAAAGAGAGAGAGAGAGAAAGAAAGAGAGAGAGCTGGCAGTGGAAAGTACTTCCATTTTCCTCACAGTGGGTAGAACTACTTCTGGCTGCCAGAAGTTGCTTTGGCTCAGATTGTCTTCTTCTCAAGGTTAACTATGTGCAGAGGTGACCAATCGATGTTGGGTCTGTGGTTACTTTTTTTAGTGGGAGCTGGAGTACATATATTGGTGGTGCCCACAGTGGTTTGTGTACAATGTTGTAAAAAGGACCTTTTAGAAACAAATACCCTGTGCTTCTCAGTAGTCATTAATAATTATTTTTACACACAGTGCTTGTTCTCTAGCTCCAGTTAGGCCAGTTTTTAGTTGAAAGTCACAAAGCTCTTGTGTCTGGCTGCTGGATATTTGTCAACAAATGTTATTTGTTACAATTTGGTCCACCTCTATGTGTCCTTTGTGAGAAAAACAAAAGCATAATCCTGGAAACATCAGAGTTAGAGCTAGATGGCTTTATTGGGTTCGTGACCACAAGCCACTCTGCTTGTAAAATTTGAGCAACCTTTAGACATGCGGCTTGTTGTCTTGCACTATAAGTTAGTTGAAAAGGAATAGCTGAATTTGGTTTATTCCCATTTTCATCCACCTGCTACAGTGTTTCCCACAGAATTGGATTAAATTGTTGGCGGTAGCTGACTTGGACAACACAGTTAAAAGGCTGCTGATGTGTGGATGCAATTCATAACGTTTTCTATATAGTTAAAATAAAGGTTGTACTTCTCCTTGGGACAAGCACTTTTGAATTTTGGAAAACACTTTTCCATTTACATCGGGATTTTGTAAACATTCAGTGTCAGAGTCAATAAAATGAGCCCTTCAACGAAATTGACAAGCAGCTGTAAGTAGGCTACGCATGCTAAATTCGACATCCAAACAGTATTCTAACTTTAGCTTTGAGATACTGCTTGATTGCATAACTTAACTTAGTTTAGTCTCTTCAATGTAGCTATGTTGTGATAAGACCTTAGCAGAGTTAACTTCAATGCAGCAGTTTTGAACAAATTTACGCAGCATGGTCACGATGCTACTATGCAATGCTTCTATGTGGCAACAACAATCCTTCAACAATCGTGAATATTTTGTTAAATGCACATGCAGAGGAGGGGCAGCAGGCTACGAGAGAGAGCGGGACGGGGTAAGGAAAGGCTGCGTGCGTAAAAAGCGCAGCTCAATGGCAATGCAAGGATTTGATCTTATATTTAATTTAATTTAAATTAAATTCAATTAAACAGAGAATATTAATCTGTGGTGGCCGATTTTGATTTCATGGCGCACCGCCACAGATTAGTCAATGTATGGGAAACACTGTGCTATATTTTTAAATTTGTGATAAGTAGAAAAAAAAGCAGAGGCGCACTCAAGGGCTTGATTCTAATACAAATTTGTATTGAGAGCCAAGGTTTTTTCAACAAGTCTACAGACAAAAATTTGTGATAAAGTAAATTTGTGATAAGTAAATATAGCTTATCCCTCAGAGACAAGACACATTCTTTTTTGATTGGTTGACGAGGTGCTATTAATTCAACAAACTTGCAACAGACTGAGCAAGTCCTGCTTCTCTTTAAACTGAGCCATATATTTCCTTTGTGTGCTGTAAATGTATGTCTGTTGCCTACAGTACATACAGGAGTTGTAACCGGGGGAAAAGCAGGATAAGGGCCTTCGAGGTTACAGAATTAATGGACTTGGTGGACTCCGCTTGGGTCATGGAGTTCTTTGCCTTCGTCTTGTCCATTTATTCCATATATCGGTGCATACTGTAGAGTAGTGTAATAGTAGCATCCAGTGCTGGGTGACCTTAGGGCTGCAACATGTAATTACACATCCCATTAACACACAGTAGAGCTCACTAATGCACAATATTTCACCCCCAAAACAGAATGTAGTTTTATGTAGTTTCCAAGTTTAAGACTTTGAAGTTGGCTATTAGAAAATTCACAACTAACTCTCAAAAGTTGTACTTTCTACTGTTGTACTAAATGGCCATAGATTTTCCACATACAGTCATTTTGTATCATAGGGAGGGAAAGTATAATTGTCTTTAACCACCATATCAAGGAAAATTAAGAATATAAAACATAAAGCATTTGTGTGACTTAGAAATATTATATAACATTCAACATATCAAATTATCATAGTAGATTAATCCAATTGGTATAGTGTGCCATTTTCGCACCCCTTGACCTGGGCCCAGGGACAACTGACCTGGTCTCCATACATACCCCAGAACCCCTCCTTCTACTGAGGATGTGTTCTATTTATTTCCATCTGTTTCAATACCAGTGACTTGAAAGGCAGACTTTGGGGAGTGCTCTTGGACAGTAAGCATCTCCTTACCTTACCATTTCTCTCAGACCTCACAGGCATCACACATACATGTAGGATGAGATCATATGTAGTCTGCTTGTCACTGGTTGCTACATCAGCTTCAATGCGGTATGCTGGCTTAACACATGATCTTAGTTACACAGTTAAATGGCTCAGTGGTCTAAATGAGACAAAGGAATAAGAGGTGGAAAATGTACCAGTCAACTACTACTTTGAATTCAGACATGGTGTCTAAAAACGCTTTATTAAGGGTCAGCAACCTTTGCATGCATATTTTGATACAGTATTCAATTCAGAGGCGAC
This sequence comes from Alosa alosa, assembly GCF_017589495.1. NCBI lineage: Eukaryota > Metazoa > Chordata > Actinopteri > Clupeiformes > Clupeidae > Alosa > Alosa alosa. The sequence continues at coordinate 19,595,109 of NC_063193.1, read as the reverse complement.
TGGCCCTAACAGGATTTAAATACAAGTAGCTTATTATTCTACCATCATTAGAGGGACTTTTTTTAGTAGCCTTCAGAGGCTTTTGTTTTTTGCAAACTTGGACACTATAAAAGTAGGTGCCAAGTTTAATTACCTTCCTCAATAAGTATTCTGGATATTATAACCATAACAACAGCTAATTTCCATTAAGCTGAACTACTGTATGTAGGCAGTATAGTTAATTGTTTATTAGTGCAACCCAAAGCACTTTACTTTAAAAAATCCATCCAAAATTCATAATAAAATTAGTTCATTAGTTGAATTGAAACATCTGAAAATATCCATGGACAATGACTGCGTGAACAATGCACAGCATAGTGACATTAAAAAAACACCAATCTGGCAGTCTTGCTAGCCTGGCAGAAGCACTGGCTACTAGCATAGTGTGCTTTTGACAGCCACCGATCCTCATGCTTGTTTGTTATCAATCTAAAGTAAAGTTCCGGAACAATCTCTTCGTCCAGACGGTAGGTGGCTTGTATAGCATAGCAGCTTGAAGGACTTGTGGCAGTGACAGATCTTTCACAGAGTGGACCTAGAACAGTCCTGAGTGATCTCTCTGATGCTGGACGTGAGCTTGCACATTAATCACGGATGGATCTAGCTCAACAGAGCTAGTGATATAGGTCTATCCAAGGCGTAGCTTTTCAGCCCAGTGGAATAACGTTCATGTTACAGAGAGGTATCAGCTAACTGACCACAGGCAGAATATTATGAGGACTAAGACAAAAACTATCAAAAAGAATAATTTAGCTATAAGTAAATAGAACATCCCTGCTGAAACCAGCTTATGCTGGTAGCTGGTTTTAGCTGGTCTTTGCTGGTCTTTGCTGGTTTTCTTTCAGCTCTTGCTGGTCTTTGCTGGTGTAGCTGGTGGGGCCACCAACTGGATATGCTGGCGTGACCATTTGAGGAAGCTAGTCATGCTGGTATGACCAGCCTGTCGTGTGGGATACAGCTGGTGCAAGATGGTCATGCTGGTGACAAACCTGTCCAGCTTGACATTGTTGGTGTAAGATGGTCATGCTGGTTTGCTAGAATGACCAACATAAACTGGCATGGCCAGTTAAACCAGCAGTGTAGACCAGCAACACCAGCTAAAATGACCAGCTTGAAGTGGTATGACAAGCAAAACCAGCTGAATTACCATCGTAAGATGGGTAAACCAGCTGAAGGTATGTTTTCGCAATATATTTGCTGGTCTAGCTGGTCAACCATCATAGGGTGGTCAAATAAGCTGGATAACAAGCTGGTCAACCAGCAAACCACCTTAAGCTGGTCAGGCTGTTTTTTTTTTTTTTTTTTCAGTAGGGAAAAATTGTGAAAATCAAATGAAAACAAGATGCTAGACAGAGTGGACTGACTTTCCTTAATACCCGTAACCTACTATGCTATGATAAAGAAAGCAATAGGCTACCGCAGAATGCATGTTAAAACATGCAAATAAAACACCTGTCAACTATGTTACATTGATAATCACAACTTGGGGAGTTCCTGTTTATCAAAACAATGGAATTAATAGGAAAATCAACTCAATATTGCATGGTTGATGTCTTTACCATTGCCCCAACCACTATTCTTGTACATTTGGACCCCTTAGTGAGCGTTAATGATCACATATTTGACAACTACATGGACTATGTGATTCTGGGGTGTTTTATTCTAGGGATGTGTTATTCAAATATGACAGAGCGTATTTTATACAGTCTATGGATAGAGCTGATCTGTATTAGACCAATGGCATTCATGCTAAAATAACAGCCATCTAGGCACCATGTTGTAAGCAGGTGAACACAGCCATACAATCATTACTACTCAGTAATCACTGCTCTACCCTGTCCACCATTTCAAGTGGTGTCCACCATTTCAAGGATTTATTTGAATAATGATCAATTGACTGTATGTTATTAATCACATAGCCAACTCAATCACACACAATATTTTTCATAACTGTTTAAAGGTAAGTTTATTATCAGAGTCCTGAGGTTCCTGCTTTATTTTTTCTTATAATTGCCATTTAACATTTTGTTTTTAATAGAGTTATAAAAAAGGAGGTCAATATAAGACTCACCTTTTTAATTCCCACTTAAAAATGACATGTAATGAAGGTGTCCTCTCATTTGGGGTTCACATACACAATTACATAGAACAACCACAAGGTAATTGACTTGAGATATTATGAAATATATATTATGAAAGTAATCTATGGAAACATGTTCTCGCAGGAGACATAGCTCTCTTTGTGATTACCTTCAAGTGTGTGATCGTAATTCATCAACTATTTAATTAAAGAATGTGAGAAGGAACCCTGTCTCTCACATCCACTCCCTGAGGCCCACCAGCTAATCATTTCCCACAGATACCTCAGGTTTCCTATAGTAAAAAAGCGCTCATTTGGAAAAGAGGAGGAACATTGTACTTCTCTTTCTCTATGTATTGCATAGACAGGGATCCATACTGCCCTACAAAGGCTAAGAGCAGTATCTGCACTTTTTAAAAAAAAACATTTTTTGCACAAATAAGAAGTACATGATCTGCTCTTCAATCTGTTAAAATTTCATATGGTTACCTAATAAATTTCCTAGCTAAATTTACATTTTTACTTTGCAGTTTGTATAGAAAAGTAGAGTGAAACCAAGGCAGAGTGCAGTATCTGCCCTTACTGCTTTGATTTCACTTGCCATTACTGCATTCTGCCTTTGTTTCACTTGCCCTTATTCTAATAGTGTGTGTGTGTGTGTGTGAGTGTGCACAGGGACAGACTGGGACTAATAAAAGCCCTGGACTTTCTTCTAAAAAGGCACACTACCATTCACACTAACACACACATTAGGTGTCTATCATGATACAGTCTCACAATATTAAATGCCAGTGAAAATATCTTATTCATTCAAAATAGTCAGTCAGATTTTACAAAAAGTAATTAACATATACTTTGACAAATATAAGCAGCAGTGAGCAAAGGTGTCAAAGGTTAGGTTTTGGTGTGCAGCAATGCAATATTGCTTGACATGAAAGTCTACAAGAATACCCGATTGATTTTGTTCCATTTTTACATAAATGTTTATAAATGACAGAGTTGCCATTGTTAAGGCATCAAGCGGCATATCTTCACTAAAAATGTAGTAAGTGCCTCCTCAATTAATATAAAAACTGAGTGATTATGATCACTTGCTACACTTACTGCAAAATGTTATTGTATGGCCATGTAAGTATAAGCAGTAATGCAAAGGCAAAGCACAGTATAGCCTATAAAACTACCAAATTTTGCCTAAATGTCAAAAAACAAAATGTTTAATATTCACCTCACTTTGATCTATCTAATGATACCCCTTGTTGTTGAATATAATTTGATGCTTATACTTGGTGTAAGAAAAACACAAAAAGCTGTTTTTCTCAGTTTGGCATTTTTGCAGATACTGCTCTTTGGCTTTGTAGGGCAGCATAGACACCAGCGAAAAATTACATGTAATTTGGAAAAAGAGGGAAAAGTCTATACCTGTTTCTTTAAGTATTGTGGAGAGAGGGACCCACAGATAGCACAGGCTTTCTGTTGTGAACAAGTGTAAATGTAGAAAAAGAGGGGAAAAAGCATTACTCTCTCCACATGTATTAGGGAGAGAGAGGGCGACAGACAAATGGCCTTCTGCAGTGCCTCTTGGACGGGAATAAGCCCAAATGCAGGGCCATTACCTTTGTTTGAGATCATAATAAACACCACATTTCATTCCTTTTAATTTCCATCTAGCTCCCAGCAGGGCACCGGCGATGTCTATCGGCCCACAAATATGACTCCCACTTACTGATTGATTGAGCGAAACATGAGAATAAATCTCCAGCATTGACTTTGTCCCATCCTGAGGTGGCCGAGGTATCTGTCACAGGGATTCGAGCGGCCCTGTCACCTGCTTTGAGGGATGTGATAGAAAGGGCCAGATTTATATCTGGATAGTCCATTACGGAAGACTGTAAGAGAGCCTCGGCGAGCTTTTTCCACGACGGGGAGGCGGCATCCGACAATGTCGACGGCGGCGGTTTCATCAATAACGGCGCCCCCCCTTGAAGCGCTGCAGAGAGCAGGGCAGGTCATGGCACGGAGACCTCACACAGCTGGTGAGGTGGGCAGGTAACGGTAGCCACACCACATGCGGAGAGCTACACCACATGCAGCGCAGCCACTGATATCAAAGCAGGCCAGGTTGAAAGAGACGTGGAGGTCGCTGCTGCTCTCCTGTGTACACATCTAATTGTTTTGGCAAACAAGCACATAGAGCAAGAGAAAGATATAAAAAGAGCGAGAGATGAGAGGGAAAAGAGGTAGACATGCCCATTTCCCTGCTAATTGTTTTGGCAAAGTACATGGAATAAGGGAAAGACAGAAAGAGAGAGAGATGTAGTAACTGATAATTTTCATTTATGTGAAGAAGCATATGGAGAAAATGAGGAGAGAAAGAAAAGTGAGATGGAAAAAGATCCAGAGCCACGGCCTCTCATACCTCCACCAACACAACTGACAATCATTCTTCATTTAGTTAGGGCAGAGGGCGTAATATGCACATAAGCTCACAAGACATGGGTCCACAAAGAGACATCATATATATCTGTGTGTGTGTGTGTGTGTGTGTGTGTGTGTAGCACTGAGCTGTATAGAAGTCAGAGCAGCAGGGGCAATCCAATGACAACCACCCCCCTCTCTTCACACACATGCACACAACCGTCCGTTATTAGAAAAATAGAGTAACCGATTACGATCTGTGTTCGATCAGACCGATTCCCATGACAGACACGAGAGAAAAAAAGGTTAGGAATGTATCTTTAAGGCTAATCATGGATTCCAGTCATGGTTCATCTGAGATAAGGTTTAGATTGTGCTGTTCGATTGCCAAGATTTCAGCAGTTTCCCAAGGTATCAATCGAGCAACATCTCTGCATCTGTATAATGGATCAATGGGGCATATTTTGATGACATATAGCATCAATGACTAGGAATAGGATACTTGCCCACAAATATCTAATTGAAAACCACCCCTCTTAAGGTCTGACACACATGATCAATAATGAATTTTTGAAGATCGTTTTGATTATTGCACATTTGTATTTTCACATCATGCTCGTTCTGAAAATTCTCAGACAACTACTTTAGTGTGCAATTTAGATAAGGCTTGGCATTGCGGTAATATCCTTGATGGTATCGTGAGAAATTAATTATGTGCTTTGGAGATAGATCTGTTTCCCAAATCATGTGGCTAAGCAACATGTCGGCAGTCCCTTAATAGCATCAGAATAACCTAAGCTGTATGGATTGTTTAAAGAGAGAGAGATTACATCAGATGAGAAACAGTTGTGGTATGAAAGTTAATACTCTTACAAGCTGAGGCCGTGTGTATTTCTTTGAAGTAGGCTACCATACCTGGTATTCTGTTTCTCTCTGTGGTGACTCTCCCCCTCCCACATCTGTGCATCTTACCCCTTCCCCTGCCTCCCTATCTCTCTCCCTCCGTGGGTCCTGACTCCGACGCGGCTATTTAACGCTCCAGGTAATCAGATTCTGGAAGGTTCTGTCCATCACCCCCCCCTTCATAAAAGCGCCATTTAAGCCTCCCTCTCTCCTTCCCTCATTCTTATAAAGAGCTGCCTGCCCAGTCAATTGTTGCACACTAAAACCCTCCATTTGATTTTGTTGAATGATAAAAAATAATAATAATAATAAGGAGAAGATAAATGGGTCTGGGATGTGGTGTCCCTACAGGGACAAAAAGGGGAGGCTGAGGGGTGTTAGAAAGGGGCATGAGTGACAGTTGGAAGGGTGGCGTAAAGACACTGTGTAAATTGACTGCTGGAGAGCTTGTTTTCATGGTGAGGCAGCTATTCGGTGGCTGTACGTGACTGACAGGACAGAGGAAGTCATTTCCTGTTTCAGTATATGGACAGAGGAGAAAGGGGGATACTCTCTGCTCTCTGTTCATTTTCTTTTGTTGTGTCTAATTTTCTGCCGGTGTTAGTGACAGCAAGGGCAGGTTATTAGCCCTGCCGGCTGCCGCATTCCATAATTACTACACCTGTTTCCTCTCTGTGACAGTGACTGACACTAATGCACACACACACACACACATGCACACATGTGCATTCACAAACATACACACTGAAACTTCTGTATATTGCTTCACATCGGGGACTCACAGCACGGTGCATATGTCAGTATGAAATAAATGTCCACAACAGCTTCACATAAAGTATCACATAACACAAAGAGCCTCGGAGAGGTTTTATATACAAGCTGCAAGGACTCGCTTTGAGAGTGAGAGACAGAGAAAAAGCACACTGGGAGAAAGGCAGAGCTGCCATTTTGTGGAGGAAGAATGACTGGGGCTAGGATGAGTGAGACGTATAAAACGAGCGCTCCCCTAACTCTTCATCGGCTCTTTATGGCGTCGGCTGAAACAGTGTCGGATTTGCAGCCCGCGCGTTCTGCTGGCCGGTGAGTTATTCACTTGGCGAGGAGAGGAGGAGCAGGCTCCACTCTCCTAATCAAACAACACTAAACCACATGTGTGCATTCTTCCGCCGCCTGTGTCAGCTGCTGTTTATAAATTCTGCCATGGCAAGCAGTGGCCACATTTGCATGAAATTGACTTGTTTAAATACCCATAAAACATTCATGTGTGCCGAATGATGCCACCGTCGCTTCTGTTCGCTAGCTCTCTCTCTCACTCTCTCTCCCTCATTCTTCATCTATCTATCTATCTCTCGTCTTCCAAGTCCATTAAAAAAATATATCATTATTTCTGTGGCATAGCGAAGCTGCATCCTCACAGTTATGGATGATCAGAGGGCTGCGTATAAATCACGTCAGGGATAGAGAATGGCTAGAATGAAGAGTTGAATTGCAGTCAATTATGCAGATTGTGGACCGCCGTGCTCATGTTGCACAGTACATTTTTTTAGCAGGCATGACACTTTTTTCCAGTCACCCCCCATCCACAGCCACACACACACACACACACACGTCACACACACACACACACACACACACACACACACACACACACACACACACACACATACATACACACACACCGCACACACATACCTTGCCCACTTAGATCTTTTTTAGATCTGTTTTTTCAATGCTGATTATGTTTCCCCTCTTAAAATCAGGATCATCACAGTGAAGTATCATCACAGTGAATGATACTGAGCAGTGGAGCAGTAGCTGCTAGCAGGCTTAGAGGCCAGGCGAGTGAGTTAGTACCACCCATGACCAACAATGTGTTCACAAATGCCTCAGTACTAAATGCCTTCTGTTCACATGGATCCAACATGTGAAGGGGAAACATTACATATGATATACATGGCTTGAGATGAATGGCATATGAATAAAGAATAAAGAAAAAGAAAAGAAAGAAAAAAAAAGAAAGAAAGAAGTCTCTCTTTTTTTTCTCTCTCTCTTTGCTCATGTATGTCATCCAGACTCTATTGTCACAAGACGAGCTCTGCGAAGAGTTCTTAGATGTTCTATTCGCAGAAACACTGTACTATGCATGCTTCAGTGGGAGCCTCAGTCTGTGGAGGGTTTGCATTATTCATAAGACGATTTTCTGCTCCCTCTTGTGCAGACGCCAGGGTCATGTCATTTGCATAGGCGTTTATTGTCTGAACCCATCGCCGACCGCCGTCTATTTCGCGTCACCTTGACGCTTGGTCAGCTGTCAGCCTCCATCTCCGAGAGTAGCGTTTGATGTCGCGCTCATCTGAATGTTGACGAGTGTGTGTGCCAGTGTGAGCGCGGTTGCCCGGGAGCACCTGTAAGCCGGTGTGCTAATATGCGTTCATTTCGTTCTTTTATTTAACGAAAAAAGGCTCGTCCTAGCTTGGTTCCTGTGGGATGGTGGTACGAGACACGGCTAGACACGTAGCGTTCCAGAACATTCTGTTCACCGTTTTTTCTGCGGTGTTCATCGGCAGCCGACAGAACCGAGGTGCAATGAGGCCACTCTGTCAAGCGCACCCAGCTCGGTCAAGACATTTAAAGGCCGCTTTTGGAAATATCCCAGGCAGCCCACTCCTCCGATTGACAGAAGCAGGCCAAACCTTGCCTTAAAAAAAGAAGAAGAAAAAAAGATGAGATGAGTGTGGGGTGGGGGTGGTTGAAATTGAGTAGGAGGGGAGAGAACAGCCTTGCTTGAGGTCTACAAATCTGATTTCAGGATGACACCTTCGAGTCACACTCAAAAGCGAAAACTTATGAAAGTCACAGTGAAATCTGTCAAGTTCATGGTCAGTGAGTGCGCTGAGTGTCTGGCTCTGTGAGCATCATGGTTTTGAAGTGTAACACACCTCAGAGTGTCACATGAGGCGGGGGAGTGGGGACAGAAGAGGCGAACATGGCATGGGGGTGGCAGCCCTCTTTGACAGGCCATATCAGTTGGACACTAAAGACACCGGGATGGTGTGTGTGTGTGTGTGTGTGTGTGTGTGTGTGTGTGTGTGAGAGAGTGTGGAGGCACTCTGCCTATACCCTGGACGTCAAACGTATGATGAAATGGAGCAGAAATCCTGGCTTGGTGTGGAGGAGACAAATCAATGTAGAGATTTCCAGCAGATGTCCATGGATTCAGCAACACCATTGGTGGTAGCAGGCCGCCTCTGAACAGCGGCAGCTTAGTTGTTAGCATGATTTCAGTGCATTGTGTTATCCAACTTGAGAATACAGCATGTCTCATCATCACAGCTACAGCATGCAGGCTTAGTAACTGTAAGAAATCGTGCTGGATGGAAAACAGTGGTATATAAGGAGAGTTCATATTCATAAATGCTATATCTCCATTTTTAAAAACATGAATAAGTCATGTTATTTACTTGTGAATTTCAGGTAATATCAGCAACTTTGCTGTTTTGATTGAGTAAAGATAAATCAAATACAATTACCCAATTGTACAGTTGCACTGAAATTACCTGGCAAACAAAATGTAAAAAAAAAACATTTATGAAATTTCATTGAAATGGAGGATATAGCGTTTTAGAACCAAACTCTTCATATGCAGTGCCTTGTTAAACTGCTTGGTTGGATCAGTCTATTCAATGTGTAATCAAATTACTTAAAGAGATGTATGGTGTATTTAGTGTGACTAAAAGAGCTAAATACATTCCTGTCCCTGGATACTTCATTGACTTGGCCTGTAGTGCTTTGACTAATCCTGACTCATAAGATAAAGTATATGCGTTACCATTTGACAGCATTTTTCAGAGGGGAATTCAAGTGCAAGGGCTATGCTTCATTCATAACATTGAAGATGTGAGGAAGCACTTGCTTTGTGTCCCTTAATAGTTTCTTTTGGTTTCAAAATGTGCAGCTTGAGTTTAATTAAAAGACCTTTTTAAGCAAGTGTGCAGTCCAGCAGCGGTTGAAAGAGCAGCACATTGTGCTGCTAAAGAGCGCTTGGTATGTGGTCCGGTCTGATTGGAGACTGGCGGTCTAAGGCCTAGTCCACACGTACCAAACCGATCTTTTTTTCCTCCGTCTTCCCTGGAACCGTACCAAAAATATTTGCGTCCAAACGGATCCATCTCAACACGACTCAACACGTTACTTCATACCCCAGAAAAGTGCGGTTTCGGGCAGTGCGTTTACAGGATTCGTTTGGACGCTCGGCCAAGACGAAGCAAAACCTCTGCGTTTAACCTAAAAAGCGTCTCCGTGTGGACAGGCCCTAAGTGTGGTGGCTTGCTTTACCCAGTGGCTGTATGGGACTGGACTAAATGCAAACGGCAGGGGGAGAGGAATGGATCAAAGAGGGTCACTTACCAGAGTGAAAAAAAGAAGTTGTAATGCTTCCTCCCACTGTGTGTGTGTGTGTGTGTGTGTGTGTGTGTGTGTGTGTGTGTGCGCATGAGATTGTGTGTCTGTGTGTGCCTTTGTGTTTCTCCGAGGACAAAATGACTTTGCCACACCTCATCTCTTTTCTAACAAGGCACCGCAGAAATTGTTGCGTGGGCATTTTGAAAGGCTCTCTCTCTCTCTTTCTTCCTGTCTTTTTTCTCTTGCCTTTTTTTTTGGTCCTTCGTGCTCATTTCAGAGTTTGCCTTTATTTAAGCTCTAACTGATGAGAAATGAAGGTGTGTGTGGACGGATGGAGGGCTCATTCTAGGGCCCCCAATGAAAGATAGGCACATACTCACAGTGGTGGCATACTGGGGAGATGAACATGTTTATTAGCTTGACTGGCGAAAGTGATTGGGGATTGGAGGTGGTGGTGGTGGTGGTGGGGGAGCCGTGGTAATCTATAACCACACAATTATTCAGCTGGATTTTCTTTTTCCATCTTCAGGGCTTATCTGCAAACATGCTGCCAGATTGATTATCGAATGATTGAAATGGGTAGAAAAAATATGCTGCTGTACCAGGGGGGCAGCTGTTTGTTATGTGTCCGATCAACGAGCTGAGAAATGGACTCGTGTAAGGGACGGCAAGTCCACATAAGACCCAAGTGCACAATACAACCCTATGGCCATTCAAAGTGGGGTGGCCTCTATAAGCTAAAATTACCCAACTACCCCAACAGTTGGAGGACACTGTGTCCATTGTTTTGCAAATATTGGAGATTTTCTCAAATGACCCCTCTGGCTTAAAAATAATGCATTAGGGGGCACTGTTTACAGTTGTTGTTCATCTGAGATCTGTACAGTGAGTGGGTGGTTCCCATGGCCAAATCCCTGTTGTTAGTTCCATACCCCTCAATGCCGAGCAAGCATGCTGTAACCCAACCTTCTGCTGAGCCTTACCCTTGAAACTTGAGCTATTCAGCCTGGAGGTAGTGCAACAATACAAAAAACAATTTCAGATGTGTTGTCAGTCTCTGTTAGCCTAGAAATCTAGACGCACCCTAGCGGCAGGAAATGTAACTTGCAGCCAGGGTAGTCTAGCAACTCTCCGTTGGCTTGCGAGCTGGAGAAAAGAAACTTATATCAGGCCAATCACATTGTGTATAGAGTCGGCGACGGTTCCGCGTGAATTTCCTGCTACTTGAA